>NW_026623546.1:112294-149537 GCF_030028575.1 Malurus melanocephalus
AGGGCACAGTTTTGAATACTTTGATCAGAAGCTTTTCTGAAAAAAGATCAAATTATTACAATATGTATTGTGATTTTTGTCTAACAGATAYTTCAGCTTATATTCTTTGCATTCCCATTTTCAGGTCTTTCTTTTTCTTAATTTTTCATTTCTTTCTCTGTTGGCGCTGTCTATTTTGATTTCTTTTCCTTTTTTTCTATATATGTTTTCCAGGCTTTTCACACAATTCTATCCCCTGCTTATGCAGCTCATTTCATTTTTCCCTTTTAATTTTTAATTAAAAATAATATTCTTTTTCTTAGCTTCTTTAAAAATTGTTTCTCTCTCATTCATGATCTACTGAAATAATTAGTCAGATCTTTTAAACCCTYTGGTTCTATTATGAAGTTTTGTAATGTAGAATGCTGCCAATATCATCCATTGATCCAATAGCATGTGTTATCATAGCAAAATAAGGTGAAGGGTAATAATGATCTTTTCCATTTTCCATGCTGCAGGGACAGCTGCTCAGTTGCTTATCTATGAGTGTTTGAGTGTCCTTGGTTTTGAGGTTTCAGCTGGCAATGCAGCAAGATATCCAGCCAAAGTACCACAACTRAAATTATTCTATTTTATGAGACTAAAAAATTCATTTTTGTGATTCATTCTGATGATGATTTGAAAGATAGCCTGATTGTCATTGGTGACTCATGAATAATGCTTTCACTTCAATACTTTTGTGCTGAGAAAGAACTAATGCAGCATAGAATCATAAAGTGTGCACAGTTTCTCTTTGCCTGCATAAAGAAAATTTTGTGCACACATACAAAAATCCTTTTATGTAGAACTGGTTCTGATTTACTGAGTTTCGCAACAGGAGGAAGGCTCTCCCTCTTGGTTGTAGCTACATAAAGGGAATTTACTCTCTGACTTGGGAATTCTGTTTTTTTGCAAAGGCAAAACCAAGTACAGATAAAAGACTGATTAACCWGATCTCTCTGAAATATTACTGAGTTTTAGAGCTGAAAGAAACAAAGTCAGGGTTATAAAGGACGTCTGAGCATTAAACAACATCTAGATCCTATTTTAGATTGTGAGATAGAATAGAGGATAGCACACAGTCTCACCTCACAAGTTTCTATGTGCAGGAACTACAGCAAGAACTTGAGTTTCTTTGGAGATAAAAGAAATATGACAGACAGTTTACCATGCTGGAGTCCTGTTTATTAGACTACTACCTCATTTACACTGAGGAACATGAAAGGATGTTTATAGCAAAAGCAACTTTTTCCTGGACCTAAAGGAGGTAAAAAGCCTAAAGCATTTAAAGTTGGTAGAAATCTTGAACCAACAAATTTAGAAAGACAAACGAGAATTAATTTCATCTTTACAGAAACTGTACCTAACTGAAATAAAGATGCCACATCAAGAGTGCCTATGCGCTCTTATATGACTTCATAAGTTTATGCCAAAATCTGTAACCCTAAGGTAACAGTACTGTACTTTACATTAAATCACATTAGCTTTATTCACTGTCAATTAACTGCATATGCAGGAACAAGTAAAATCAGTTCAGTTTTTACCATTTTTTTGGCTCCAGATTAAGACAAGTCAATCAGATGTCTACATATGGTATTCAAGCCCCTATTATTGTCACCTAGTCAATAATCCAATGAGATCTAAAGAGTTGATTCTCTGAGTGGAACCTAATATCTGATTCACTGAGTTACACTTTAATGACTGCATTATCAAAAGGCACAGTGCAGTGCCTCAAACACAAGCATCTAGTCCCATCTGAGATGTTTTGCAGTATCCCATAACTACTTGGTATTTCAAAAGGGTAAGAGTGTCCTATAGATTTTGTATTAGATGAGACATTCTTACATAGATGCCTGAAATACCTTAAGGCATCTCAAATATCATATCCAKGAACTGAATCAACTGCATGTCCTCTCCTGAGACAAATCACTCATGTCCATGATAAATTAGGGTGACCGAGTCAGTAAATTCATCATCTATCTGTGCTGTAAGTGAATTTGATCGATCATGAGTCAAATTCTCAAAAATATTTTAAAAATACGTTCAGGTAGACCTACAAATATCCTCAATAGTTACATCAGAAACAAATACTTTTCTTCCTTCTCCTAAAATAAAATAGGATTTTAATAGTGTATATTTTATTGCCACAAAAGAGTGGAGATGAAAARGCTTAAGGACAATATATGGGACATGTATGTGACTACATCATAGTAGCTATGTCTAATAACCAATCCCAAAATATCCATCTTGAAAAATAAAGAGCACAGATTAGGCCTTATCCATGCTATTGGGTTCTGTTAACCTCTAAAACAAGATTATCACAACTGACATACCTTGGGAGCAGTCTCTAGCCTGAGCCATGTTGAGAATTAAATGCTACTAAATGGTTTTCCTTTTGCTGAGCTGTTTAAATTCTCCTGTGTGCAGATTTTAGCTTAGACATCAATTTCTCTTCTGCAGAGTCTTGCCATGTGTAAGTAAAATTTCAGTGGAGAATTCAACTCCATGGAAATCTTTGTTCAAATGTTCAAATTTATATTGGCACAGAATTTTTTCCTTTGAAATTAACCTCATCTTGRTCTCTCTATATCAGGTCTCATGGATCCTTTGAAACAATTATTGAAAAATAACAGTGCTTTATATCGGGKGTGGAACCTAACAGAATCTGTAGTTTGTTTTCAAGCAAACATGCTTTACCCCTGGCAGCACGAGAAACTGTAGTTTGTGTATTAAGACTAGAATGTGAAGAGACTTACAAAGACAAGGTAAATGGTTTCTTACTGTTAACTAAGGGTGGAGGGGTAAGTGGAGAAARTAACTCAATTTCTTTACAGTCTGGGTGTGTCTGGTTTTGTAATTTAAAAAAAGGTGGAAATAAAATATGGTAATTGGTCCAAAGATAGTTGAAATCATAACTGATCTATTTCAAATGTAGTAGTTAAMCTTCACGTTTCAAAAATGCATGGATGATTCCTGAGTAAGCTGCTGTACTGTGTTCAGAGAGGACAGTTAGACTTCTGCTACAGATATTTCCTTTTGTATCAATTTATTTTGTAAAGAAATTGAAAACAAAACTTTAATTCTTTCTGCTGTAGCTTCTCTGAGTGCACAAGTTCTTTGAAGTGTTCCCAGCTTTCTGCCAATTTTCTTTCGAATTGTAAYGCAACTGTTTGTCAGCTCCTGAAATATCCTCAAATAAACATAAATACTGAACATGTCTTCAAGGTTTTTCTTCTGATTKGTAATGACTAATGCATTTTGCTGGCTCATTAGTTCCATTGTGATAGCACTTGCTACATCTAAAGGGGGCAGTTTGTCTCTTCTCCCTCCTTACCCAGTTTTCTGAATGATGCAGAGAAGTATCTGGATTGATTTTGATAGCGTACATCATAGATTTAAAATGCAATAGACTTCAAAAAAATCGTCTTTCAGACAGAAACAGCAGGAATACAACAGCAGTATAGAAGAAGGTGATAGAAAAGAATTGTGATTTATACAGACATGTACATCAATATGTGGACCTTATCAATATCTTCAACCATGGAAAAAATCTATTTAGCTCCCAAAGGACCGCTTTGTATCAGTGAATGAATACAAACTATCCTTTTTAATGAAAATCRGAAGACAAATCAAACAGAAATGAGCTATCAAGGAAAAGGTAATGAGCAAATATTATTAACCCCTTTTTCAGATGTTTGTCACACACAACCACACCTCCTGGTGCAAATCACTTCAGCAGTATTTTAAGCTAAATATGCTTGTTTGTTTCACTCAAAATCTTGTTTAGGGGCAAGGGAAAGCTAAATTTATATATCAAGCCAAGAATCCTGTGCTAAAATAATTGAATATTCACGTGACCTCGCCTGTAAAAACAGAATAAGTCCTAGAAAAGAAAATGAGAACTTATTAGGTAATTTTATTTATATGATGCAAATATGAATCTGAATTTATTRACATTCTTGTCTGTTGGCATGGGAATCAATGTTCAAAAGAAGATTCATCTTACATCTGACATATCAAACAGTTGTGAAACAATTGGAACCGTATCTTATGCATCCATTGGGTTCACTTCAGGAGAAAAAGCTGCATAAGAAAGAGAAAGCAAAATCACTTTGAATTACAACCACTAAGTTGTTCTCATACATAGGTGACATTTCAGAAATTTGAACGAATTTATTCGGTGTAAAGAATTGTATAGTAAATTGCAGATAGTTTTAGRTTGGAAGTGGAACAATTGAAAATCTGGAGTTGACATGACAGAAAAATATGTTAAAATATGTTTAGCTTAGAAGTAAGAAAGCCACAGCTTAAAATAAAGTTTTAAAGCCCTCCAAATTTTATAAAATAAAAAAAAAAATATAGAAAAAGAACATAAAAATCTCACATTTGTGCACAGCAAATATTTAAAGGTCTGATCAGTGTCATGGGTTGAACCCTGACAACTAAGTACCATCCAATCTATCACTGCAGTGAGTGAGAATTAAAAGGGCAAAAATCAAGAAAGAAAAATGGATCAAGATAAAGACAATTTTATAACTAATGGAGAAACAAAAAGGAGGTGCAAAGGCAACCACTAACCACCTGCCACCCACAGACTGATGCCCAGGCARTCTGAGCAAAGTTTGTCTAGGAAAAGCAGTATCTGCAGTGTGAAGTCATACAGTGTAGAGCATCCCTTTGGTCAAATGGGGTCAGTTGTCACAGCTGTGTCCCCTCCCAACATCTTGCCYCCTCAGCCTACTCACCAGAGAGAGGCAAGGGAAGAAGACAAAACAGAGTAAGAAGGAGAAAACCTTGGTGYTGTACACACACAGTTCAGCGGATACAACACTGGTTTGCCATCAACACCATTTCAGTCATAAATCTTAAACACAGTAATACAAAGGCTGTTAAGTGGAAAACTAACTCCATCCCAGACAGATCTAGGATTAAAAAAGAAAANAAAAAAAAAAAAAAAAAAAAAAAAAAAAAAAAAAAAAAAAAAAAAAAAAAAAAAAAAAAAAAAAAAAAAAAAAAAAAAAAAAAAAAAAAAAAAAAAAAAGACAAAACAGGTCTACTGGTTTTTGTATTTCACAATAATTTAATAAATATATAGAATTACTCATATATGAAGTACTCATCCTTGGTAACCTTATTCAAATATCTGCTTTTTCATGACTTGATGGATTCTTTGTGGTATCCAATAAAGGAAAGATGYGCATAGATGTGTCTTTTATGTCAATTTATTTATTTAACATTGTGGGTTTTATCCTAAATATAATGAAGCCAAAATATTAACTTGATGTCCCAAAGAAAAATATTTTATTCCAGCCAATGCAGAACATGGCCAAATGTTGCATTAGCTACCATCTGTATGAACATATTGTCAGCCAGGTGCAAATGCTTAGCTGGCAAGTCTGGCAGTCCACCTTCTAGTTTTGTTTAAACAAATGGGTTTCTGTTCCTCTGGGATCCCTCCTCTGCTTAATGAAAGTCTTGGCATTTAATCTTTCCAAACCTTTTTAAAATGACATTTCTTTGCTTCTATGCATTCATGCACTKCATTTCCTGAATATCTATTTCCATAAGGTGTTCAAATAATATTAAAAAACCCTCCCAACCCAAAAACACATCCAGTCAGAGTTAGGAAGTTTTATGGACTAATYGTTACAAATGGCAGGGAGTAGCTAAAATTCAATACAGATCTTAGAAAAACAACAGCAGAAGAAGTAGATATTTTTGTGTAATGACATACCTCAATTGCACATATTTACTCTGTAATCGGAAGACGATAATTACATCCTTCTATTTATGTAAAATGTTAAACTCAAAGTCCTGCTACAAACAAACAAGAAAATGCCTCATATGTGAAACCAATAATTWACTGTTAGTCCACTTATAAGCCTTATGGTCTGACTCAATCTAGTTACCATTWTTATATATTCACAGTCCAAAACAACACAGCGAAGTCTCAATACACCCGTTTAAAATATTGCGTGAAAGCTTTCCTACTATCTGCTGTACTGCTGGGTGGTGTTATGCAAACTCTGCCCATGTGCAGTTCCTGAGACTTTGTGTTTCCTTGGCAGGGCTGGGAAGGTTTTGKTGTATCACCCCAAAATCTTTCCAGRAGAGATGTAACATCACTATCAAGAAGGATTTCTTCATTTCCTTTAGAGCAAGGAGAAGATMTAGGTACTTTATTTCTTTTCAGTTTTGGAATCTATTGACATTAATTTTCCAGAATTTTCTTTGCAAAGTCTTCCTATATATTCTTTCTTTTCATTGAYTTTCAATTATTTGGTGTTTCTATTCTGTCTAGTAGCAAAAATCAATGAAAGTGGAGAGGATTATTTCTAGAGCATCAAGGTAGCATCATGTTTATTAAAGTACTCTTTGAAATAACTGATAAACTCATCAAAGCAAGTGATTCATTCACMACTTCCATGGGCAGGCAGTAGTTCAGCCATTTCCAGGAGAGCAGGGCAATGTCACAGGTGGTGGTGACTTGGGAAGACAAATGCCATCATTCCAAATGTTCTTTCTCCTTCCCTGCTCTTTATACACTGTGCGTGATGTCAMATGGTCTGAAATRTCCCTTTGGTCAGTTTGGGTCACCTGCMTTGGCTGTGTCTCCTCCCCACATCCCAGACACCCCCAGCTTCCTACCCAGCKTRGCAGCATGAAAAACAGAAAAGGCTTTGKCTCTGTGTAATCCCTGCTCAGCAATAATAAAAACATCTCTGTTATCAACACTCTGTTCAACACAAATCCAAAATACAGCCCTGCACCAGCCACTGTGAAGGAAATTAATGCTATCACAGCTGAAACCAGCAAAATTTCAACCAGCAGAAATGGAAAAACAAACAAACAAACAAAAAAAACAAAACCCAAAACACAAAAAAGAACCCAAAACAAAACAAAAGAAAAAAAAAACACAAACCCAAAAATGCCCAAGAGGCCATCTTGTCAAATAAACAAGCCCAAGTAAAATATGATTTAGCTTTCTTTTCAAAAGTTATGTAACTATGTGACATGTAACTATATTCCTCTTGTTGACATAATGAAAAAGATAAGTGTGAAAAAAAATAACAGCATGCACAGGACAAAGAATTGATATCTTGTACTGACTCCAGCATACAAAGAAAGATTTTATATCTCTTCATCATCACAGAAGAGAAACAGCCCAATGCAAAAAGCAGAAATGTATGTCAGGTGGGCTGTGTCCATGTAAACAAGAACAGTCACAAGTTTTCTGCTGCAAAAGGTAGTTCTGACCACATACAAAATATGGCTTCATAAGATAAAGCAATGACTGTAAAACACACACATATATAAACATAACTTTGTTCTGACAAAACATTAGACAGTAATTCTACACCCTAATAATCCTTGACAAGAACCAAATATTGTTATTGACTCCACTCTGCATCTCTGTGCAATTTTTTTGTTGTTTGCATTTGATGTCTTATAGCAGGAGAAGATAGAGGTGCTGATAGCTGGAGACAAATTGCGAGTACTGCAAGGAATTGGCAGAATTCACTCTGTAGTGCTCTAATTCAACTATTGTGAATGCCAGATAGATGCATATGCTGTGGACTTCATTAAAATATCAAGAATCATGTCTTCTTCTAAACAATATATCCTATTGCCAGTATYCAAAACAGGCTGGTGGACCCATAAGATTTCTCTGATAGATCCTAATCATCTGAAAAAAGTAAAAACCAGCCGCAGCCACAGTGATGGATGTAAAAGTACCTGAACTTTTTTTTTTTCTGAAACCTATGATAAGTCTCAATGCTGTAAGAAGAGTCTCTTCCAGAGGACTCGTATTTTCTAGCATATGTGTTTTTCAAGCAGCACTTACACAAGTGCATAGTTGAAATTTGTGTAGTTACACAGCATTCAATTATGTGAGATAGCTAAGAGGTTTCTCGTTGTTCTTGTTTTAAACTAGAAAATATGAATTAATTAAAACCAAAATGCTTTAAGCTAACATGGCAATTCCCAGCAAACCCTAATGAGGAAGTAGCAGATGTTATTTTCCTTTCAAAATCAAGGAAAATTGCACTGTGTCAGGCTCCAAATGTCCTGATGCTGTGATAAGGATGTTTATACTTAGTATGATATTCCAACATTCAAGTCTAAGTTTACAAAAGTAAGCTACTTCATCTGAAGATATGAAAATTCAGTCTGTTTCTGAAAATGCTTATAATAACATTTTGGTTTTCTTCACTGATGCAAGATATAGCTGTCGAAAATCTTCAAGGAGATTTCAATTCCTTTTGAAAAAGAACAATTTGAGAACTGCTAACTATTGTATTTTTAATCTGGAAGTAATTTTCTGACTGGGGAGGAATCTGGTTTCTATAAACTATCAGCAACACAAAAATACTGCATACCAAAGCATTTCATCATTTCTACTTCTCATTTCACAGGAATCCAAAACCCACAAAGAATGGGGGAAAAAAGTTAACCAGGTTATTTTAAATCACTTATATGAACTAGAATTAATTTTATCTGAGCTAGAGTTGAAGATCTGAACACCAAATAGTATGCCTGTTATTAAGCAGGTAAGTCGGCTATAGGGCCTGTATCAGTTGAGAGGTTCCCTCCATCAACTCCTGCCCCGCCTGGAACGCAGCTTCTGCTGATCCCTTCCCAGTGACCTYAGTGGGATGCTGGGACCAAGTCTGGCTCTGGCAGCTGCCCAGCTCTGATCCAATGGATCTGCCTCAAGGACCTTCCTTGTGCCAAATTCCATGTCCATGTAGCCATGTTCCTTCAGCCTCTGTCTCAGAGGGTCTTTCAAGCCAGGTGTCAGCACAAGCCACCAACCAGGTCCATCYATAATGATTTTTTGATCTTCCTTTCCAGCAGTTTCAGTTTTAACTCTTCAGCTAGCTGTTGATCTGTGGTTCACACCAAGGCACCTTATTCTCTGTTTCTTGTTTGTTATTTCTTTTTCGCCCTGGCTCACCATACTTAGCCATTTGCACTGAACTCAGCTCCTGGCCAGAGTGATACCATCATACTTTTGGATCAATTGCTGATTTATGAGTCTGATGTCAAGGAACTTTATCTGAATTTAAAAATTTAAGATGAGACTAAAATATTTCCTCCTTAATATCTCATACGTTTGCATAGATTTTGTCCACCATCTCCATGTAGTATTGAACTGCAAATAAATGCTAAAAAAATTATGTAATTTAACTGAATAATCCATTTGTTTCAACTATAATTTCCCCAGAGAGATGTTTTTAAAGAAGKTTCACTTCAAAAAATGATACTGCAAAATGGCAAAAAAAAATGTGGCTATATTCATCAATTCAGAATTATTTCCAAATCAAACATAATGGGTATAAACATAAGGTGTCTTCACTTGCAGTTTTGCAAACTTAGTCTGAGGTCTGACAATGCATATGTTTTTTTCCTTTTTTTGCCTACTGTTCTCACTAGCAAGAGATGAAAGTCAATAGAGGCTCTCAGTTGTCTATTCCCAATATGCTGCTGCAGCCTGTTTTCTGCCAAAGTTTTTGATTACAAGAAAATAGAATTCAGTTCCTTATCTCTCTTTGCTGTGGTATGATGTGCCAGCCAATAAAAAAAAATGGTTTAGCTTCTTATTTAAGTGGCAGAAAATTATTGTTGATCCTGAATGCRTGCAGGGGGACTGATTGCACACAGAGAATAAAAGGTGGCTGAACATGCTGGGTTTAGACCTAATTTCTGAACAGGAAAAGGAACRTTTCAGTGTTTCTCCAGCTTACTGCAATTACTTATTATAAAAATCATAATTTGGAAGTTGGTATTGTCCAGCAGCATATTGGACAGATGCTCTTCAGATCCACTAGGTTGAAATCTGTTTTTTCACRAAAGCATCTTTTCATAAGAATGTCCTCTTGAAAGACAGTGCCCTAAAGGACAGATTTCAAAGGTGACACCACCAGTGCTGTCCATAGACTCATTAATCTATGAACAGTTTTCTGGCTGAGCTCCAATCATGATCCGCAAAGAACAGAATTGCTGGGAGACAAAAAAATATCTTGCATATGTTTGTTTTCCAGATGAGGATGTATAAGATTAAATGAGTAGACACAGAAAGAAAAAGTACAATAAAACTATATTCTGAACTACAACTCTCTATTATGGCCTGATGGATTGTAGAATTTAATGATTATATACTAAATGCTTTTCTGTGTACACTCTACCTGAAACCAGAGCATTCTGCCAAACTATTAAGTTCTATATAGAGAATGTTCCCCTCTCCTTTATAGCTGCAAACATAATATATTTTGAGTAGTTTCTGTATTTGAAAGCAGAGTGACTTCCCTCATATGCAGTCCAGAAACTGCAATTTCTTGTTGCCTGAAAAATGTTTTACACTATGTTTTATTCAATAGAACTCACTTTACAGAACGAGCAATAACATGCAAATAAGCAAGTATCTAAGGCTGTATCATGGTTTTATCATTGTGAGGCATAGTGTACTCCCACTGAATTTTTGTTTTGATGCACAGCATAAGTGAGATGAGTGTGTTCTGTGTTTACTGYATGTCATTTTGTAGTGCTTCAAGATCTCTTCTGAAACGAAAAATGTTACATATAGCAAATATGGGTTTAAACTTATTCAACATCATTTATTATTAATATTTAAACATATTCTGTTTTCTTAGGAGCAGAAACAAATATTTATGTTAGGTTAAATCTGGAGGCTTTCTTATGCAGCAATTCCTATCCCAATCCATACCTTTTGATGTCAGACTATTTTGCAATTTGGATTTCATGCACACATTGTTAAGATTTTATTATCATTTTTTATATTTTCCAGATACAGACAAAATTAATAAAACAATATACCTATAATACACTGACAAAAATTAAAAGCACAAAAAATATTCCCCAAACCTGCATGCAGATCGAAATGCACTACTTTTACGGTACTACTTTTATTCTCTAATGACTGTATGTAATTTCTGTTGACTGATMAGTGTTAAAATCAAAACACTAAACCAGTCTAAAAGCTTAGCTAGAAAGCTGAGTTACAGCAGTTCACCAAGCAGCAGCTAATCTGCTTTAATTGCTTTTCATTGTACCAGTTTGATGCAAAACACAGATCCATATTCATATTTTGAAATTRCAGTACAGTTTTTGGAGGTAGTGTGGTAGATTTTACAAGTTCACAATATGCAGAAGTTAGGATATCTCAAAATTCTACTGTTTATTGAATTATGGTACCTCAAGCTCACAAACTGTGAAGGGTAYACGTGATAAAATGTAGCCATTCCTGATGTAAAATGTTCAAGATAAAAATGAATTGTAGAGATTGGTATCAAGTCTATGTACATAAAATAATTAACTACCTTTTCCAAATCCAAGAGTTCTCGCAAAAAAAGTATGAGCATGCACTTGCCCAGCATTTCTTCTGTTTATACAAAAAGCCCTACAGACCTGGATGTATTACTAGATGTGAATTTCCTCACCTTGCCTGTCCAAAACAAAATTCTTCCAATCATTAGTTTGTTATTCCTACAGAAAGTTGATTTGAAATTTGATTCATAAAGTAATTGAAAAAAATCSTCCATTTGATTTTGACTCGTAAATATTGCTTCCACAAGGACAACTGCACTGTGTATTACAATGAGGAGTGATAATATAGTAAGTACATACAAATGGAATCACACCAGGTTTGAGGGAAAAAAATCTTTCATTTTAAAAGGAAAGATTAAAGTTCAATCAACTCCTGCTGTTTTAACAAAAATATGATTACAATAAGGAAGCGTAGATTACATGGCTTGAAAAAACAATCATATTTGAAACAYTTTTGTTTGACTTTTGTTGACAGGCTACTTTATTCTGGAATGTTGGCTTCCAAAATGAAAAGAGCTCAACTTCCTGCAGCTCTTACTGCAATAATGCTGCCATACATGTAACCATTTCCCATATCAAAATGTTTTTATATAAAATACCAGAATATATTTCACCTATTTGAATGGGAGAATGAATATATTGCATTTTGGTAATTATCACACAGTCAATATTAAGTCTTATTTGATTCACTGTCATATTATCAAATGAAATTTATAAAGATTTTATGCTTGTTTCCAGAGGAATGTAGCATAATTTAAAATTGCCTTTATAAATGAACAATTTTTAATYCAGTTCTCTTAACTGAGCTGAAGGATAGATGAAGTAGAACTAGTTAAAACATCCAGAAATGAAAGACAAGACTGTAAGCAAATTTAGGGATCCAAATTTTTTCTTTTAAAGTAGTGTTCTTAGTATATCAAAATCAGYATTTTTCTCTGAAGTGTCTGATCACTAACAATGAAAATGCCACCTTAGTTGATAATATTTAATACTGACTCAAATGGAATGTGCTGACACTTTCAAATGGAATGTCCTTCTGTCTAAAGTCAATGGTCAGGATTGTGTTTTTTTTAAAAACTTGTTTTTAATTATAAGATATTAATTTGCTGCGTATTTGGACTTTTTTTTTTTTTTTAATCTACAAGTAAAAGTTATGCTTTAAGAGTAGTGTTCAGCTTGCAGACATTTAGATGTCTAAGGACATGATGTCTACCTCTGTGCAAGGAAACCCAAGTAAATTTGATGTCCTTTCTCCTTTGACAGATCTCTGAATTATGTGATGAGAGGAGAACTTCTGAGTTTACAAATATTCTTCTTCCATCTATATTACAAAGGCTGTAGCTCTGTGAAACCATACAATCTGCACTTTAATATCTAAGTATTTTAAGAGAAATATGAAACTATCGAAACTGGCTTGGCCTTAACCAAGCTGTAAAGGAAAAAACTGCAGGGGACGAGCAGGAAAGTTTACTCCTTTTCCTATCAGAGRCACCATTCCTATCATCATTGCCAAAGTAGTACCAAGTTTGTTCCTAACCCTTTTCCTTTCAAAATTCTGTGGTTCCTTTGAAATAAATACTGATATGCATGTATTTACTTCTCTGTTAAACTACCATATCTTGCTCCTCATGATGGTGAGTTAGAAAACTACATGAAAATTACAGTTTATATAAAATATTACCTTGACCAAACAAAGCCCAGAAAGCATGCCAGACATCTAGTCTCTCACTCATGTTACAATTCAATGGKTTTTATCTAACAAAATATGTCTAAAAAGATTTCAGAGATCATGTCCTCTAGTGATACAAAAAGTGACCACATTATGTGGAAAACTTAGCAGAAACTCATTGTGAAACAGTCCAAATTAGAACAGTATTCTGCATGACCAATATWTCAGTGTAAAATTCACACTCAGAGAAGATGAAATGGAACCCTAGTGTCACCAGTTGAAGAACTGAAGTAAATGTGATTCTGCTTCACTATCTTGTTTAGATTATGGAGGYAGGAAAATTGGTTTCCATGCAAAACAAATTTAAAATTAGATTATTAAAGAAATAGGGTAATTATGACAATGGGTGAATTTTTCTCAGTTATGATTTTCAGTAGCTCCATTAAAGTGGAATGAACTTGTAAAAGCAGACAGGTGGTGATAGAAAGATAACCAATAAAAGATGACTATTAGGGAAAAAAGGAGTGAGGAAGCCTAGTTTGAAAAATGTGTGGTGTAGATATCTGGCCGCTGACTCTGCTGTCATCTGTAGTGATGACTGTAAATAAATATATAACTATCTAATAGAACAAATAAATCACAAGGCCACAAGATATCATAGGTGAGGGAGGAAAATTAGCTCACTGTAACTCCTCCTTGATATATCGGACACATGTGGCATTCTTGACCCCATGGCTGAATTCTCTSTTTAAAAAAGTGCTTTGAAGTTAAATATTTGTTGAACCACAGTCTTCCAAATCTCCACTGAACAAAGAAATAATTGAACTGTAAATTCAAACTCTTTCTGTAATTGTGCCCAAATAATTTTTATAGATAATATGAGAGCTCCACCATTTGAGATTAAGAGAGGCACTCACATCAGAATTTGGTTCATTTACAAGAGTGGAGAAGTGGATTTACTTTGGAGAGATATTTACTGGCAAAAGATTCCCTCCCAGATTCCAGGCTGACATAAAATATGAACTTTTCCCCCATCAGATCCCCTGGAATCCACCAAAATGATTTTGGTTTGGTTTGGTGGTATTTTGTTTTGTTTTGGTTTTTTTTTTGGGTTTTTTTTGTTTTTTTTTTTTTTTTTTTTTTTTGTTTGTTTTTCCCAGTACATTGCTGTATTTAGTTTAGATTAAGTGCTTTTAAAAAAAAAAATTTTTACTCAGCAGACTTCTAGCTATGTTACTCAATGAATGCGAATACTTTTAAGGTAGGATCTAGGACACAGAAAAGTGTTTATGTTGAATCTTAAGCCTTCTATTCTCAATTACTTGCCATCTAAGGTTTACTTACTTGAAAAAGTACCTCATAATCAACAGTATTAAGGCCTCAGATGCTTCTAACTAACTTTCTGASAGGATATAAAATTACCTTATGTAAAAGTAGTTTAGACTCCAGACAGAGCTACACTTATTGTTAAAAGTGACAGGTCGTAATATAGTAATGAATTACAGAAAAATTACAGGTTAACTTACTTCAAATATATCACATGAATTTAAGCATTTGAGAAACCTCACTCCCATGATGGATTACCAGTATCTTGACACCATCAAAAACAAATTTTGCTGAATTATTATATCATTCTTTTCCTTCAGAAAGGAATATATGGGAAGCTTTTCTTTTTTGTCTTTTTCTTGAACCTCAGTTCCATTATCAGTGAGTCCTAACTCATCATTCACTTTATGGGGAAAAACTCCTTTGACATCAGTGGCAGTGGAATTAATCCTAATGGTGATAAAATATCCTCCAGGACCAACTTCACAATTTGTGTGTGACTAGTCAATACTTGCCTTTGAAAGCTTACACTACAATGCTTTAGCAGTCAGATAAAGCAGGACCCTGTTAAATTCTACAGGATAAATTTTATTAACAYAGAGTGCTTCAAATAAGCTAAAATTCCCTACTTAAAAAAACCCCAAACACAAAACACAAGTCCAGATAACCAGCTCCATAAGGAATATACTTTTTACTGCTTAATTACTTGTTGATCGATTGATTGATTAGGTTTTTTGACAGAACACTTTCACATCAAAAATAAAATATGACAATAAGATGTGAGGTTTTAACAGGGAAACTTGAAGGAAAATCATGAAAACAATAAGCAAATTTAGTAAACTACAAACCAACAAATTAGGCAAATAGAAAAGCAGAACAGAATGAGACTGGGAAATCTTAACATCACATTTCTTCCCTGAAAAATCACAGAATATATTATATTTTGCATGTTACACATATTGAAAGAGAACAGATAATCATAGATACTGTCAAACTTCACAGTAACAAGCAAAAGAAAGTATAAAATATATTCAGCATTGAASCAGCCATATCAAGGTTATAGAGTTTTCTAAGCTTTTTCTCATTTAAATTAGCAAGGCTTGCCACCACTCAAATCTAATTTGAATTGTTATTTGCAGCCCTAATTGCCAAACCCTCTACATAAAATTTGTGATGGAATCCTACTTTCATTATCCCTCTGTTTCTGCTGATAGTTAAACACTCAGCATAAAATGATCTTCCTCTGTTAAAACATACTGATTAAATTTAAACTGTCAGATCTTTTCCCATTATCACTATGACTCTCACAGCAGAGTATAACTAGTCATTTTCTTTTCAGGTACTTTCATCTAAACTTTTGTCATCAGTGAAGGATGGCAATAGTTGAACCAATATCTTAAAAACATTGCACTTGTTTTGCAACAGCCTAGAGAGCATTATGACACTCAGGTTTTGGACCACTAAATGTGACCAAATATCTTCAGAGATGATAGTGGGATTGATGAATGGCCCAATCAATCCAGAGCAAAGTCTGTTCTTCAGTGGGTTTAGACAAACAGTGTATATGGTTGTCAATCCAAACAATTTATAGCGAAGTTCAAAGGAAAGATAAAGAACATGGGAAATTACAGACCTGTGCCAGCTGATTAATTTGTGTTTATTTTTTTTTCCTATAATCTGGTTTCAATTACTTGAGTTCAATGAAGAAACTTGATTGACTCTAAGGCTGATTGACTCTAAGGTTGATTGACTCTATTTTTTCTCTAAGGTCTAATCAGAAACTGAGTTAGAACTGTGGGTTTTGCCCCTCATCCTTTTGATGGACACCTCTGAATCTGTCTCCACCTTCAATAGGAAGGATCTTTAGCATAGCATTTTAAAGAAAGTTATAAATAACACTTTTTTTTTGTTTAATGACTTTATTTGGTTTAGTAGACTGATAAAACATTAATTACTAGAACAAYGTATCTTGCAAATGAACAGATTAAATTGTTTACATGCTGTCGTTTCCTTTTTCTAAACTGAAGTCAAAGATTAAGCAGAAGTGTGTGGGTGGGCTGCTTTCAGGGCATTGTCTCCCTGGAGTGAGGAGTTGTTGTCTGCATCTATCATTAGGTGCATGGTCAGTATCAGTGTAGAGAACAGAAATGTTAATAGTCAGACCTTCTATAACGAATTCTGTATATCCTGCCCAAGCTTCAGTCCTGACAGCCAATGGTGTGCACCTGCAAGGGAAGAGCCCCCCATGGAGAAATGCAATTCTGTGTTGCAGAGAGAATAAATATTTCTTATTGGTTGAAGATCGTTCTACTAGTCTCCGGTTATAAGTACATACATTTATAAATTATGAAATTTCCATTTTAAAGGTAGATGTGTTTAATAAAGTATGTTTAAAAAATACATGAACCAAGACAGAAATAACATTCATTGCCTACTTAGCATCATCTGGCATATGTAAACTGAAAWGCCTTGTCAAACTAATTTCTCAGACACATCAAAATGCTGCGTCTAGGAAAGGAAAACAACAAGGGGTATTTTAAGGATCTTTGATTAATTGTAAGGGGAGCAGGARCAGTCTTTTTCTGCATATGTGGTTYGTTATCCATATTTCAATCTTTCTGGCACAATCTGTCTCTAACCTATGAACATTTCTCTCCTAGCTCCTCACACCAAGATTGGCCTCTCTTTCATATGTGATCCTTTGAACCATTTTCTATARTAGTTCAAAGTCCTTAGTCCTCTGCAAGTGCTTAAAAAAGAAATTTTAAAGACAAATGTATGGCAGTGATATAGCAGTGACAGGTTATAACTTGGTGAAAGGCAAATTATAACTTGATAATAGTCTGAAAAGTCTGAGAAAAACTAAAGAAAAAAGGTMAAAAAACCCTGCAAATAAAAAGCATAGGCACCTGTTGCAAGGAAGTGATAGCAAGGTGGGGTCAGTCTCTTCTCTCACGTAGTAAGGAATAGGATGAGAGGAAATGGCCTCAAGTTGCCCCAAGGGAGCTTTAGAATGGATATTAGGGAAAATGTTTTCCCTGAAAATGTTGTCAAAGCTGGAAGATCTTCCCAGGGAAGTGCCTGAGTCACCAACCCCTGAAGTATTTAAAAGACATGGCTTAGTATAGGGTACAGGCTGGACTTGAYGATCTTGACCTGAACRATTACATGATTCTTTAAGTGACTGAGTGAATTTAGTATAGACATTTGAAATTAATGAATTTTCACATTTGATTCTGTAATCCTATACATTCCACTGTAGACATGTTCCTGTTCTAGAATTAAGAGCATGGTCTTGGTAATATGACACAAAACGTCAGCTCCAAGTCCAAAGGCTATTGACATTGGTAAAAATATTCCTGCAATGTCTATAATCTTTAGAAAACTGATTTTATTTACATTTATATTATAATKGAAGTTTCTTAAGAGAAATCTTTTCCATTGAAAAAAAATTACATATCCAGTATAAATGGTGGAGCGTGCATAATTCGCTGGTATAAGAAAAAGTTAATTGGCTTAATTAAAAAAAAATTAGATTAATTAGTAGGAAATAAATATTTTTATACTAAGCATTATTAACCATATGACAAGAAAAAAGAGACAAAAAGTCAGTGATTTTCCATATTTACAGGGCTTTACAGATATACTATTTGCTTGCACATTCTAAGGACATTTTATAAGTCATCATTGGGAAAGGACAATAATGRAAAAGAATTTTTAATTTACTGATCTTGTTTAGTCCTTTAGTTCATGTTAATTTTAGAGAATGCACAAAATGAAAACAGTAAGKCTGGTGGGTTGAATCTTACTTCTGCTGAGGTCACCTGCTTTCCTATGAGATCACAAGCACATAAAAAATATAGGCCAAGTGAAATTACCTTCAAGGAATTATGTAGATTTGCATAAAACTGTAACYAAACTTTAATACAATAAAATGTGGAAATATTCAGAACTGTCTTAAAAAAATTATTACATGAAGAGAAAAGAAAATCAGTATTTCAAAGTGTTTGGTAATTTAATCTTGTAACTTTTGTTCACAGGAATGGGCTGAGATAGGAAATTCGGGTTGTTTTTTCCCCCCCATACATAGTCCTAAAGGAGTCAAGGTCTTCTAAATTGAGAGTAAACCTAGCAAATATTCTTTGGTTTGTATAACTGAAGGAAATTGCATGTTATTTTCCACAGCATTGGAACAAGTCAGTCAAACAAGTCTGGGACAATATCTGGAAAGCCTGCAAGTTGTATTTTTGTTAGCCATTTTGCTGAAAGAAAGAGGATTTGAGTTTTACATCTAAAAGCAGCAAGGAGCCTGGTACTGGCTGCTGGTTTGGTTTTTTGTGGGTTTTGTTTTTTGTTTTTGGTTTTGGTTTTTTTTTTTTTTTTTTTTTGGTTTTTTTTGGTTTTCTTTTCTTAAAGAAAGTCTTGCCACCACCTTTCAATAAATAAATTTACTGCAGACAGCTTTCTTTCAGACACAACTGATTTCACAGATGAGCATAAAATGTCCAGGAGAGACTTCAGTAATGGAAAATAGAACTTCCTGACATAACACTATTGCTATAGCCGTTCATAAATAATAGTACATGTTTAAAATGCTGTGTGGGAAACAACCACCAATACATTCAACTAGGAGAGTATTACCAGAACWCATCTGTATCCTTCATTTCTCAGTTGCACCTTCTGTTTTTATGCCTTCTAACAACTTGGATTCTTTCAGTCCAGCTGTATATTCTAGATATGCCCTGTTTTTTCTAAATGAAAACATTCACTTTCTTTTTTTTTTTTTTTTTTTTTTTTTTTTTTTTTTTTTTTTTTTTTTTTTTTTTTTTTTTTTTTTTTTTTTTTTTTTTTTTTTTTTTTGGTCAATATGATGATGCTTTGAAAGACAATCAAGTAATTTGTAATTATTTTAAAGAAGAAACACATTCCTGTTCCTGTTTTGCAGCACTTATGCACCTATTGGCTACATTTAAAAGAATTCTTTTTGAGCTTTACACTGTCTAATGATGGAAGATATTGGAAATAAATTATTTGATCTGATGTTTGCTAAAATATTAGTTATTTTCTGACTATATATATGAGTTATCCAGCAACATAAAAAATTATCATCACAAAATGAACTATTTTAAAGTTGCTGAGATACATGAAAGAGGCAATTTCTTGTATTTTTGCATTAATTTTGAACATTCATTCAAACAAATACAACATGAAAGAGAAAATATTTACTATGCTTTTGCTTCTGTCAAGCTTAATTATTGCTTAATATGAACTACTTGATTCAATAGTAATTAAAACATAAATAATATATATGATATACAGAATATACAATATTATATGTATACATATTCAATAGATATCAATATATCATAGATAAACAATACCTATAATACCTCTTTTGCAAAATACTCATAAATGTGAAGCAAGAAAATAAAACATCTGAAAGTTTTGTTGCAAGTGAGTCACCTTCTATTAAGCCTTGGCGTATTTTGATATAAGTTTTGGTAGAAATGTAAATCTATTTTTCTAAAATGCTTTAGTGCAGAAGTTTAATTATTCCTGAGTTTTCATATGACAAAATTCACAATACTTAGAGGCTTAAAAAAACATTCAAGAGTTTGACTCTTTAAGTAAGAAAAATAGTGATTTAATCTCTTCATTAATCAGTAGAAACAAAGGAAATGGGAAAAGTTGTATGGAAGTAAACCAGGACAAAGACAATCATAGAATGTGTTTTTGTTTTGGTTTGGTTTTTTAATATAGATGTCCATTATAATTTTTGGATGATATTTAATGAGTTGTTTTGTTTTGTTGTTTTTTCTTTTGATCGAAATATCTTTATTCCTTCAGCATTTTCAATACATATGACAACCTGGATGCTAAAGACACTTGATTTTATATTCACTGAAAACAGCTGCAGTTTAGTCATTAACTTCAGTGGGACATGGATCCTCCTTAAGACTTAATGAAGGAATGAATGATTATTGATGACTCCGTGCCATTGTGAATTATTGCTTGGTTTCTAAATGACAATAATTCATGTGATGAAAAAGAAGTAGTACTGGGTACATGTTTTATCTTTCGTGTTTCTATTTTGTCTAGCATCAAACCTCTGGAAACAAAAACATCATAAAATGAAAAACTGGGCCAGGAGGAAAAAAATAATAAAAGAAAGGAAAGAAATCAAATAAGACCCAAATATGTCCTGAAATAAGTATTAAAATGCTTAGTCTTTCCCTGAAGATTATATCCACATCGTTGCTAAATTGCACTGTCAGCTTGTGGGAAGCCTGGTCTGGTTGTCTTGAAAACAAGCAGATGGAAGCTCCTTCCAGTTTGCAGGCAATAGATCTATTACAGAATGGAATTACAGAAACCCAAGCTTCATACCTCTTAGTCTGACATTCCCTGTACTTACTACTGCATTTTTCATCTCTACTCAACACGAATTTTCAAATGCATAGAGTGAATGTTGAAGCTAATGTTGACCAAAGTACTGATAGTGTTTCGCCAAGACATACTCAGACATTCCTTTATTCTGCTYATTCATCTTCTCCAAATGCTTCCAAAGAGTAGTAAAGGAATTTTTTCATCTTCTCCAGTTATTATCTATATTCAGATACCAAAAGGGAGAATTTCACCTATGCAAGACAAATTACAGTGTCTTACTCCTCTTTTTTTGACAGATTTTTCATTCAATATTGTGTCTTTATGATTCATATATTATGTCCTTACATCTTTCTAGTAGATACATCAAAAGGAAAAGATAGGCCTCAGCAATTTTTAACCATTGTAATGTCTCATAACTGTACATAGATATAGTATTAAAACTGTTACATTGTTTCCAAAGGGGTCCAGTTAATTTTACATTTTGTTTAATTAAATTATCTTGGTGTACATATTTTAAAGTACCATAAAAATGTGTTAGAAAGTTACYTTTCTATATTTCTGTATGTCAATTAGAAACACTGATGCACTTTACTTTTGCAGCTTTAGAACACYGTTTAGTCATAAAAAGATGTCTTACACAAAAAAGTCAGGGGAGGGGGGAAAACCAGAGAAAATATATCCTACAAATATTTAAAACAATTACAAGCCAACTGAAAAACAGTACATGTTCTAAAGTGAAGTCACAGCACATGTCCTGTGTCAATTAATACTGATAATCAAGGAATCAAATCTTTCCCTAACAGAATTAGGAGGCAATTTATTTCCTTACGCAGCCTTTTTCATCATACAAATCAAATATGAAATTATAGTTTAGGCTAATATATAAGTATATTTGCATAAATTATAGTAAAAATTACTTGCAAGTCAATATATTATATATATAAACYGTATTTTAAGAACTTTTTTCCCACTTTATAAAGGTATGACCTCATTAGATATTAAAAGAGGGAAAAGGTCTTCTGAAAAATGCATAGAAGTTAAATAACCAAATAATTTATAAGACACAGAGGGGAAACATGTCTTTTCCTGATGATAAATCGGTACACAAGCTTTTAAAGGAATCTTTGATCTGATCAAAAGAGGTGGGTGTTTCTTATATTTCTGTTGAAATTCTCAAATGACAGGAAGGGCAATTAGGGAAGCTGGATGATTTATTGCTTCAGGGGTGTAATAGACAAAATTGTTCTAACAAAGTTAAAAGCATGAAACTGAACTAAAATTCCTAGTTACTTGAGGCAGATAGAACTAGTACTTGCCCATTTTGAACTGCATTAAAGGAYTGATGAGAAAAAAAAATAACAATACATATTGCAACTTTCTGTCTTCTCCCTTTGTTCATAATTGTGACTTTCTAACTAAATATATGCTTTTTGCAGAAAGAATATTAAGACAGGTTCACATATATAAGCATTTATTAGCAGAATGTGTAGCTGAGGGCATACCTGATCTACAATTATGAAGGTTACCTTGGAGGAACGGAAGGAGGTAAATTCTCCAGAGGGGGAGAGAGACAAAGAAAGGACTAGGATTTAAGGGGAAGAATGCCCACAGGAAATGGTAAAAGCAGCTACAAGAAAGAGGGAACAAAGGTACACATCCTCCCCTGTGGGGCTTCCCCAAATGCAGGAGATGCCAATGATGAACATGATTTTCAGCATGCTTTTTTTCTTAGTGTTCTCCTTGCAGTGAGATCTGCTCAAACTCCCCATTGATTATTACTGTTTCTGATAACACTCTAAAATTCTTGTAACACAAATATTTTCTATTTATTGTCCTTTATGTATCTSTTTACACACATTAACCGATATAATTTATAATGAACTTCAGTGACTATGGTTCACTTTTGTGCACTGTACTTGGCTTTCTGAAGTATAAAGTAAAATCTGCAGAACAAAAATGAAGGAGTTAGTAACAGCATATAGAATCATTGAATCATGGACTGGTTTGAGTTAGAAGGGACTTTAAAGAGCATTTATTTCCAAGCCCCCTGCAGTGGGCAGGGACACCTCCCACTACACCCGGTTGCTCAGTATGGAGAAGATACAATGGTGGTTTCATTTCTGTGACAGATAAGAAATATACTGTAGGTAAAAACTGAACTTTATGTAGCTTGAATTTATGTTCCTCTGAAGACAAGAGTCCATTGTCAAAGACATGACAGTATCTCCTAATGGGATCATCTTTTCTAATACRTGCATGTGAATAATAACATAGAAAGGATCTTAGGAATCATATATTAAGCATATACTCATTAACTAAATTAAAAAATATGGCCATTGTAGTACTTAGAAAATGTCAAAGTTGTTGTCTTTCCCTTGAATTGTTTAATCTGTAAGACTTGAAAAAAAAAAAAGTTTCTTGTAAGAGGACACAATATAGTATTTTTTCCTCATAATAGAGTTTTCATCCTTTTCAGTCAATACATTAATTTTAAATATAAAAAAAAAWTAATGCCAGATTCATAAACAAGAAAAATGGGAGAAAGAAAAGACAGAGAAATAAGGAAACTACTTTGATACAAGTAACATTTTAAAAGAAAACAAGAAATAATTAAAAGAAAAATAAAACAAGTTTTCACTAAAAAGAACTATATTCCCATAAGGACCAGGCTTTTGCTTCTTTCATGCTGCCTAAAGGAGAGGAGAACTTTTTGAAAAGAAAAATCCCTAGTTAATATTATATTGGCAACTAGAGCCTAGAATGAGAAGTTCAAAACAGTAGTTAAATGATTTGCATTCTGCCAGGGTGAAGCGTATCAGTAACCACAGAAAGCACATTTAGTCTTCAGGAATCCATGTCAGAATAGCATTGAACATTTGAGTCAGTAYTATCTCAAAAGTGAAAAATTAGGTGTTAGGACAAACAATATACACAGCTAAGTACAGCTGTAGGGAAGTAGCCTGAGTAACCCAACCATCATTCAAGTTCTCTGTTTACAAAGCACTTTGAACAAAACAGATCAATTGCACATTCAAGTGTTCCATAGACATTTGCCTCTATGAAACAGTTCTAGAAGTTCATTAACTATTTGAGGAAGAGWCTATGTTTTAAAGTTGTATTTATAGAATATCTACAGTAATAGGATCTGACCAAGGACTAGGTTTCCTCAATATTTGTGAATAAYTGGGGTAACAATCATGTCAGGGAAGGTGAGTTTTGTAGGTTTTTAAAAAATAAACATGGTACAACAYGCAAATAAGACAATTTTCTAACTCACTCATGACTGTTGCTGTATTGATTTCTCATAAGGCAGATAACTAAWTTAGAAAGAATTATAGCATACTTTCTTATTTTTCTCCACATGCTGGGTATCCAAACAAATCACTAATGACCAAAAGTACTTGGTCCCCTTACATATACCAATCATACATGTTGCAGTTATGGAGGAAATGACAGATGACAAATAGACTTTTGGGGTGTATCGTGAGTTTTGTTTTATTTTATTCAGATTAATTCTGTTTTCTACATACCAATGTTAAAAACACTAGTATTCTTTCAGTGTCTGACATGTAATGACTGAGAAATTTGATTGTCTTGCACTATTAATGGAAAGAGCAAGAAGATCCCACRACAGTTTTAAAAGCCCTTTCTTACCTGTGAACATCATTGTTCAAATTRGTATGAATTATATTCTTTGAAATACCAGAACTGAAATCAGTGTTACTGCACGTGTGCCTTTTAATTCAAAGGCATCATTTCAYTGTCTTGAATCTTCCATTTGAAAACATTAATTGCAGGTCCCCAAAGAGACATTTGTATTCTATTTTATGCTATATGCATTTCAAATTATTGAATAGTAGTTTTGATCTGACTTTCTGCAGAGATTAAAACACAGCTGATGTGAAAGAACAAAATATTTTTTATCCTTCTACATTCTATTAAGTCTTATTGTCTCATAATACTAAAAGCTRCATTTCATTTAGTGCTCCCTGGTATGCAGAGCAGTTTAAGTTCAATATAATGATAACAAAGAAGTGAGAGGGTTTGACATGTAATGCTCATTCATTCACTTTTTTGGCACTTTATGGACACAGATTCCCAATTTTTTTTTAACTTTATTTCTGTGTTCATAGGATCTGAAATAATTTACAACTACTTACAGAGTTTACAAAAAAAAAAAATTGAAAGTGTAGACAAGCTTTTTTTTTTGTCATTTTAGAATGTATATATTAACAAAACACAAATTAAACCAAAGACATGGACACCTGAAATAAATTATAAAGGATTAGACATTTATTTAATCAGTAACGATGGAACTCCGTGTCCTTTTTCTTTCTCCATAATCCTTAAAGATGCCTCAGGGAAAGTGGTAACAGGATAGAAGACTCAGATATTGTCCTTTATTAATTTATTTAGAATGTTAAATCATTCCACTATAATAGAGCTAGCCCTAGATTACAAGTCTTACAATTYGGCTGTCTGCTCTGCTACAAATTTCCAGGCCTAGGTAGACTTTCTCAAATGCCATTGCTGGGTTCTTTTTTTCCTGCCACCATTCCTCACCTATGAAACAAGTTCAAATTAAAGAAATATATGGTRAACATTTCAAATCACTTAGTTTTTCACAGAAGATAAAACCAAAAGTTTATTTGAGTTATGTAAATAGAGATGGAATGCCTTATAAAGATGAAGTCAGACTCTTGGACTGTAATTATTCAACCATTACCACAGCAACAAACTCATCTCTTTAACCCAGGTCCACTGTTTCATTGCAAGTTTATCAAAAGTTGGACATGAAGAGRGTGAAAGTTTATTTCTATGAACAAAGCAAAAAATTTGAACAATAATAGGAAAACAAAAAATTAAGAAGGATTCTTACTTAAAAGTCTCTTTGTTAATTATTGTTAATTAACCCCAGTGGGCAGTTAAGCACCACAGAGCTGCTTGAACACTCCCTGACTGCTTAAGCTTATTAAAGCAAAAGCTTCATGCTCAAGAAAAGCATTGTAAGGAATTCATTCACTACTTCCTATTGCAGGCAGATGTTTGGCCATTTTAAGGAAAGCAGGGTTTCCTCATGCCTAGCAGCTACTTGGAAACACAAACACTATAACTCTGGACACTGAAAGTTTGAAATGGCCTTCTTAATGGCCACAAATGCCTAAGAGGTATCTCTGTTCCCATATGGACCTATCCACAGGTCACAGTCCCTTTGACTGGAATTTTCATTGAAGTTCCAGTGCAGCAGTAAAGGGAGGACAAAAATGCCCTGTCCATCTGCTAACCAAGGCACACTGCCATTGCTGTTATCCAAATGTTCCCAGGCACAGCAGTGAGATGATCAGCRGCACAGGAAGCAGCAGAAGCAGCCACTAACCAGCACTAGATTTGACTTATTTACAATAAGGCAAGCAAGCCCCATGGCAAGCGCAGGAGCCTGGCATTTAGCAGCTGAACACTTGCAGCAGATACAAATCCAATCTATCACACTGAAATCTGTCCTTATCACAAACCCTTCAAGACTCACATTGGGCTCCAAAAAGGACTCTTGTAGCTTAACCCCAGCAGGCAGCTCAGCATCACACTGCCACTGACTCACTTCCCTCACAATGCAATGGGGAAAAGAATCAGAGTSGTGAAGGTTGAGATAAGGACAATTTAAAGGATTAAGCAAAAACTGTGCACAAAAGCAAACCAAAATAAGGAATTCATTCACTGCTTACCATGGCCAGGCAGATAATCAGCCCTTTCCAAGAAAGCAGAGCTCACCACATGTAGCAGACACAAACAGATTTGAGCAAAYGGATGTTGTAATTCAGAAAATCACCTCCTTCCTCCTTTTCTTCCCCTTCTTTTATTGCTGATAATGACAAAATATGGTATGTGGTATTCCTCTGATCAGTTTAGGTGAGCTGTCCCAGCTGTGTCCCCTCCCAGCTTCTCATGCAGACCCTCACTGGCTGGGCAGAATGAGAAGATAAAAAGTCTTTGTCTTAAAATAAGCACTGTTCAACATAAACTAAAATACCTGTATGTCAACAACAGTCTCTTGGTCACAAATCAAAAATATAGCATCACACAAATCAAAAATATAGCATCACACAAGCTTCGATGAGCAAAATTAGCTGTATTACAGCCCAAGCTGATAAAACATGTAAAATAATTTATTAAGGGATTATAAAATAATACTAAACTTGTATTTGAAAAAAACATGTAAAATCTAATTGCATAAAGTTGTTGAAATTCCTTTTAGGGACTTGGGTACTTCAAGCAAAATAGATGTTTGTATGATCTTCATAGCAGACTGGGAAGCTGGATTTCGTTTCTACAGTAAACCTGGTTCAGAAAAGTTGCACTGTGCACTAAACTTCAATTATTTTGAGCTTTGCTGTGCATATATCTTTGAAGTAACTTTTTAACTRTGAATGAATTATAATAGATAGTTCAATTTAATRCAAGTGAGGTTTAGAAATTTGATGAAGTATAAACTGGAGTTAAATAAGAGATTCTACATATTATCTTGTTTAGTTTTTTTCTATTTTTYCCCTCTCGGGATTTGACCGATACGGTGGCTCTCAGCTTGCATCTTACACTGAAATTTCTTCCTACATAGAAGCAAAGCTTTGTTATACAAACTTAGAGCACATTATAAGAATAATGGATATATTTAGGTACCCGTGTATCAATGTAAATAATAGTATTTGTGAAAACGGCAGTACAGTTATGCTCCAAGTACCAAGAGGAGCTATGCTACCAAGTCAAAGAGGAGGTTATAGAGTATTCTCATGTCATCTTTTCAATAATACTTGAAATATCACATGAAGTGATAACAGATACACTATAAGTAGTCAAATTGCTAACATGAACCATTGATAACAAAAGTACATTCACAGAAGATAGTTTTAGAATGTCTGCCCAGTGAAATCGACAACTCTAACTTGTATTTTATACTATGTTTTACAACACAGAGAAAGAATGGAAAAGGACTCTATTACAGTGTGGAAAGGACAAAAAGAATGAGTTTCATGTTTTTAGGTCTTGTTATTAATACAATTTWAAAATCCTTCTTTTTTTGTCTGGTACAACAACAGTCAGCTTCAATCYTAGAGCTTTGGCCTCTCTTGTCTTCTCCCTGCACGTGCAAAAACAGCCCTGTAATCTTGAAAARCCTGACCTTGTTTTTAGATATCATGCAACCCCTTTTTCTTCCCRAATTCAAAGAGTACTTCCCTGTTCAGCTAAATTGGTTTTCTGCCCCTGCTTCTGTTCTTTTAAAGGGTGGTTCTTTACAAGTGACCAGCACTCATGGACCACTGAGTCCTCAAGAGCAGATTATASSACCTATCCCTGGTGCTCAGGAATARGAGGCTGGGAGAGCACAAAGGACATATATTCTGTTGCAGCCTTGAAACAAAGTGAAATCATGGTGAACTCACAGAAATTCTCCACTTTTTCTTTCCCTCACTACCAAAACTATAGGAAAGCACTCACTGCAGCAGGTTGCTAACTGGTTGTGTGTTTCAGATGTGAATGAAAACAATTGCTCAGCACCAACTGCCCAATGCACCAGGACCAATTCCAGTCCCTGAAGTGTGTCCACCCTGCCAACCTCTCTTCCRGACTTATTGCTGAGCATGGTGTCATATGGTATGGAAAATCCCTTGGGTTGGTTGGGGTCAGCTGTGCCCTCTCCCAAGCTCTGCACATCCACAGCCCACTTGTGGGGTGGGATGAGACATGGAAAAGGTGTAGACTCAGTGTAAGCCCTGCTCAGGKATTGCTGTAACATCCCTGTGTGATCAACAGTGGTTCTGCACAAACACAAAACACATCCCCAGTGAGACCTCATGTAATATGTGATTTATTTAGCTACAGGTTTTAATAAATTTGATTCATGTTTCAATTTAGTACTGAGGATAAATGTCCTTTTTCTATGCTGAATTTGTGTGTCCTGTCTTTTTTTGCCACATTAGATGTAGGTGTCTATATAGGATAATAGCTAATCCTCTCTCCTTCCTATCCATCGTTAATCCTTTCCAGTACTTATTTGATTACCATCCTCCCTCCCTCCTCCTCTTTTTGAATACTCAAACCCTGTGTTTAAATTACTTGATTTTTTAAATATTATGAAACTGTTGATATACACCCTCAAACTTTTGACAACTCAAAGAAAAAAAATACATCTGTTTCAATAGTTACTTGTGAATGTTTGAAGTGWTGCTATTTAGATAATCATTCATTTCACTCTAGTCTGTGTTTTTGACAAAGAAGCTTGTATCCACTGTGTTAAATGATTGTCAAAACCTAAAGCTTTACTGCTCTTCAGATGCATAAAGATCATGACAAAGGATAACAGGATTCTGTGATACACAAGGACACAGAGACTTTATCCACTAAATTGCCCTACAGTATTATAATTACCACAACTACCACGAGTCACCATTAAATTATCACAAAAATGACAACTAGCAAGTATAACTTTGCTACGATTAGCAAACTGAACATATATGTCTCAAACTATCACAAATTACTATCAGCATTCATTGATATATGGTCGAATACAGTCAATATAAATAGAGCATGCCAACAATCAATAATAACAGTGATCAGTCTTGTAGCAACAATCAATAACAGCAATTGACAAGTACAGGTATATGCTTACATAAACTTGTTACTGAGGCAACTTATCAACAATTTAATAGCAGGTATAATATAGTACTAATTGGGAGATAAAAAGATTTTAGAAGAGTAAGAACAGCCCCAAAAGGAAGGCTAAACTGATTCCAGAGGGGGATCCAACCATCACAGAGGTAGGAGGGCAAATCAAATGAACCCCAAAAATGGGATAAAACAAAATAACAGATAGAATCTCACTTCAATTATGATCCTTGTCTCAGAGYTTGGCATCAGACAGGACTTCTCAGCGGAAGTCCAGGATTTTATAGCAAGTTAATAAGGAGAATTTAATCTGTTTAAGAAGGGAAAAGTAGAGGTAGTGTGGGGAGTTCTCAGAGAGAGAGGTTCCATTTAGAAAAAAATATAAATGCCCCATTATAATAAAGAGATATAAGAAGGCATACAACATACTACTTAGRGCAGACAATAGACACATTTAATTTTGAATTTTTTAACCTTAACCGTCAGTAGGTGATGACAGTTTCTGTTCTTTCAGGGTAATTTTATTTTTCCAGACAGTTTTTCACCTTTTCAGACAATAAGTTGCTGTTGCAGTGCCTTGTTTTTGTGTTTGTCAGCGGTATCTCAGGATGTGTCAAGTGTCTGTGTACCCAGCTGTATTTCAAGGACGTTTATCATTCCTAGGCCCAGTTCCCAGGCTGGCAGTTTCAGCCTGGGAGTCCTTTCTCTGTCACTCCTTTCTCGTCAGTACTTTTCAGCAGTCATGTTCTTTTGCTCAATAAGTTTCGCCTTCTGACCAGGCCATCTCTACAGCTGCTCTCATCAACAGTGAGCCAAAAACACTGAAATAATGAGCAAAGAAATAGCATTCCTATAAGACAGGRCAAGTAGACTTGAGGTTTCTCAAAATTGCTTAGACTATTATGAGAACAGAAATATCAGTGTGTATATGTCACCATAAGAAGGATGGCCTTGGATAATTTTTGATTTTAACGTATTTTATTCAGAATGTGTAATGATACCCACTAGAAGAGGGGTTTGTGGAAAATGACTGGCAACCTGTGAAATTTAGAACACCTCTATTGTGCTAATATTGATTTTTATTTTTAAGGGAGACTATTTGCTTACATTTTACTTTATTTGCAAAATTTGCATTTCTAAAATCTGACTAGCAGTAGCCTGATGACTGTGCATAACAAAACACAAATTTATTGAGCATGGTAGAATGACATCTGTTTTCTTTCCTCTTGCTGGTTGTCTCTGTTATCAGGGATTCTTTCAGAAGAAGAAAGTAGTTGCAGAGTCTTTCATTTTCTTGTTCCCCATGTGAAAAGGAATTAAACRCTCCTGTTGGCTGACTGCTGTCTCTAAGCCACAAGTACACAATTTGGGCYTTATTCTCTTTCAGATTCCTTCCTCTGTGATGCATTGTTGTCCCCAGGTGCCATTGCTGACACTGGCTTGCCTGTGGCTATACATTCCTCATACACACAGTTTGACACACACACTATTGTCTGTCACAGGCTTGTTCTCCATGAACATTAACTACAGTTTGTCTTGTTGGAAAGGTACAATGTACCTTCAGGTTCCTTTTACATTTCTGTGCAGTCATCAGCAGCATTTTTGTATTTTCTTTTGTTTGGTAAGAACTAAACTTACAAAATGCAAAACATCTCTAAGATGCATGTTGAAAAAAATACAATATAAAAATGAAAATATTTTTTCTATAATTTAGAGTGCATAGAGAGCAGAATTTCATTTAGTTCAGAAAATTATTATGAAGCAAAACCCAAACCCAGTTGTATCATTTGTATCAATATAATTAATGCAACTTGACTAGACATGAGTTTGCAAATGTACAGTRTTGAGATAGTGAGATCATGTATTCAAATGGAACCTGTTTTGTGAAAAGTAAAAGTTAAGACTACTGACTTTTGAAGCTGGCTCTTGCTGGCATATCACCAGTATAGGAGACAAGAAACAAAAGGAAGATTTTCCAGCAGAGACRTTCACACAAGAGCTTACTAAGAATTTTCAGAGTTTTAGGTTTGTCAGAGAATTGGTATTGTGTTATAAATCATATATTAATAAAATAATATATATACTTCATATATAAATAGATAAATATAATATTACCAACAAATCCAATTTTATAAAAATAAATTATGTCTCAACTTTGACATCGTGTTATATGCAAGGACTCCTRTTAGTATGGAATAGAAGTATAAAATTAGGTCATGATCTTTCCTTTAAGAACTAGTAAACCTCCATGTTTTTCACCAAATATAGTATTGTTTATATATTTCACTAGCCCTAGCTATCATATCACTTGAGTAGGATTCTTACTCARTCTTTTTGTTTTCAACCTGGGAAAAGCTATAAAATTGAGAAGCAGTGATATTTATTGCATTAAGAAATCTGGCAAATGTAGCAAGGGGTTTGTTGGAATTCTAAACTGCCTTCTCAATTATTTTCTAGTACATTATWATGCCTTCTTGAAGAGAAACTAATATTGTAATAGAAACTGAGTGTCTTTTCACTCACCAACAAATGAGCTTGTGTACAAAAGAGTCCTTGACAGTATTTTCTTTTCATTACCAATTGCTAATTAGTCCACTGAACTTGTCTATGTGTGTTGCTGTTGTCATGCTTGAGTGCCCTTGAAAAAATCAAGTAGCAAGCATATATGTTTGATGTCTGATAATTAGGTAATGTTGTACTCACTTGGAATAATTGGTCTGGAACATAATATTATTTATTATTCTGGAAGTGTTAGAGGTACCGAGTCTAAATGCACCTGATTCTTTGGWAAGTTGATTCCAATTAGGCTTTAGWTGAAAGGACATCTTGCAGAAGCCARCAAAACTAAGAGCTGTTGTATGGGACAAGGGAAAAATTACTTTTAAACAGAAGCAGAGCAGTTGATGTAAGGCTTCCTAACTCTGACTTTACCAAGACCATATAATAGATTGTTTTTCTCAAGAAAATGGCTTTTTGTCTTACTTCTAGTTCTTCTTCTATATCTTCCTTGGTTAAAACCACAAAAAGAAAGTTACTAAGCATCAAATACAGACATCCCTTCTTGTAATGATCACTTCTAGACTTTTCTCTCCTGTTTTCAACCTTGCATCATTTATTTTCTCCAACAATATTTCTCCTACTGCTTTTACTTTCCACTTTTATTTTAGTTGGTCCCATTTTTCTTTCTCCTTATTCTCTCACTGTGTTCACCCTATGCACACACATATATGGTTAACATTGTTTCTACCCACAGTGAACCCTTCAGTCATACCTCCGATATACAGCTCTGCTTCTACTCTATATATGCAGACTGAATGTTCAAGCAGTGTGATCTACATATACAATCTGTATGGAGGGTCTAGGACAGTAGAAGCCCACTTTAATTATTAATTAAATCTAYGTACTAATGTGATTTAATATTAATAAAACATATATGTTCAAATAAAAACATAAGTAAGAGCAGATACAAACATTAGTAATCACACATACAGCTAATTCAACCAAATAAAATTTAGAAATTATGAAGCCTTGAACCTCATTCAGCACTGGTAATTTAGTATATCTTCAGTTACTTTTAGTTAGGTGCTGCACCTTGTCATGTGGTTTAGTGGTGGACTTGACAGTGCTGCATTATCACTTAGACTCAATGATCTTTTGATGTTTTTTCCAACTTAAATGATCCTATGATTCTATCTTTAGTTATTTTACCCCTCGAATTGAAGGAATGTTGGAAGTTAATAAAATATAACTGTAACCTTAAATTCACACCTAAAGAGACATTACCAAAATGGGCAGTATAATTCTATGGAAGGAACAAGGGAAAAGACCCCAAGAAAATATCCCTACAGGTTAGTGTCACCTGTATTTCAAAAAGGTATTAATGAATCTGTCATTGTGTCTTGGCCTCAAGCTTTTGCATCTGATTTAACTTCCACCTTTTTTTGCTAGATACTTTTCTTCATAAAGCTACTCCAARTACACTGCAATGTATTTTTCCTTTCATAATATATTCACTTGAGGCTTTTAAAGTTTATTTTGGTGTAAATTTAGTTATATTGTACTATTTTGACCTTGGGATATACCTGGGAGACCTTACTGCTGCCTTTCAACAAAAGGAAGCTTGTAAGAAAGATGGTAACAGGCTCTTCTGGTAGGACTTGTAGTGTTAGGACAAGTGTTGATGGATTTAAACCAAAAGACGAGCAATGCAAATGAGCTATTAGGAAGAATTTTTTTTCCAGTGAAGCAATGGAACAAGTTACCCAGAGAGATGGTACATKCCCCATCTCTGGAAGTGTCCAAGGTCATGTTGGACAGGACTGAGAGCAATCTGATCTAGCTGATGATCTGCTCATTGCAGGGGTGTTGAACTTCAAATCTTTCTACTTAAACCATTCTATGATTCCAAGAAAAGTTTGTGGAAAAATCAGAAATTGCAAACTAAYTGGCAACTAGTTCTTTGAGTTTAACATATCGTATATTTTGCACTATGTATATGATACATATGTCTTGTATTGCAAAGTATGACATATTACACATTGTGCATTATTTRTTTTTTGCTTATGTCAGCTTCAGATAATCTAATTCAATTCATGTATATAGAAAGGAAAAAAGTATTTTTGTCTTGTGCATAGCTGTGAATAAAGTACTGATGTTCATGACACTCAGAAAGAGATGCACTTAGAAGATTGAAATTAGGTTTGCATGAACTTTGTTTTTGCAAAATATTTCAAAATTAGTTTTCATTGTCATTTTCATGCAGCTTCCCATGGTTATAGATAACCTGTGCATCTTCCACACCTTTTTTAAAAAAAAAAAAATTAAATATTAATCATGAGTTTTGTGTTGTGAGAGTGGGATTTTGGGGTAATTCATAGTTAAGCATTTAAGAGAATCAAAAAAATGCACAAATCTGGAGGTTGTAAACATGYTTTTCTTACAGAAGAGGTAACTAACAAAAAATATTTGCTTGTATTTGTGAAAGATACGCAWGTTGTACATCCCTGTAAGCAGTAGCAGCAAGGGGCTTGATCAAGTGGAAATCCATGGTATCTTACCTTTACTAGAATGACTTTATCACTCTTCCTTAACTGAATTGATTTTAAGTCTTAGAGCTGAATTGAAGACACAAACTCCATCAGCTTTATCTTCCAGCAGGTAAACTGTCTTTGCCAGTGGAAAAAGAACTGTTTGCAGATCAGATAAGTACTAAAACCTCTCCTTATCTTGGGTTACCAGSAAGTCATAAAACTGGCAGAATTTGTCTTATTTCTTGTACCAAATAAATACAATGCTAAGGATGAATTCCTGAAAAAAACTTGAGGCATTTTAAAATTAACTGATAAATAAACCACAGACCACATATTATGTTTTTAAATAAGAAACAGGATGGTAGATGAAAGGGTTTAAATAAATAAAGRGGTCGCATGATACAATCAGGAACACAAATTTCACACCTAGGGGATGGATCCTGTAGCCTTAAAACTACACAGCAGAAAAATATTAGAAATTCATATTCACATAGGTACTGAATAGTATGAAAACCTTTCATAATAACTTTGAGGCTGAATATTTTTATTTTTCTATACTGTTAGAGGGATAACTTAAACTAATATGGAATTAATGGGATAACACTCGAATATGGGATCCAGTTCTAATGTTCACATTTCAAAAATAATACCCAAAATCTGACCTTAGAGAGCTCCTTCAAACATATTCTCAGAAAGCAGGGCCCTGAGTGCACAGATACCATTAGCCATAGATAGTTTCCCCTGAATGCTGCCCTAAACACACACATACACATCCATACACACACCCCAGTCCCTGTGTCAGAGGCTGGAGTTAAGCTCAGATCTGAATAACCCATCCCTGYCTGAGCCCTGCCATGAATGTCCCCGAGCTCAGTCCTGCTGTTTAATTTTTAATTCCAATTTTTTTTTTTGTTATTTTTGTTATTATTGAACTAGTCATAAGAACTGCATACAAAATCATTGTCATTTATCACTTAAAATTCTCAATACCCTGTGAAAATATACATGGTAAAACAAGATTACTTATTTGTGTGTGTAAACTCACTAAATCCTGTATTCTCTCTTGGTAAAGATCAAACTAAATAGCTGTCATGCTGCTCTCTGGCATCATAAAATCTATTAAACAGCTTTTATCATCTAAGTAGTGAAAACTAAAATGATAAATATGGTTTAATCTGTCTTTTCAAGGATAAGTGTGAAAGTTAGTAATAAAATAGAGAAATGCCATTCTCATAGCTTATACATTTGTCCAGGGAATAGATAMAGCTTTGATGACTATGCAGAAATCGTGGAAGGTGTTATAATGTAAATATGACAAAATCAACAACCATTCTAAAGTGAACTGCATGAAATCCAGATCAACATAGGTAAGAAGAAAGCCTGCCCTTCTTGCATTGGAATGAGGTAAGAACTTAAATTTATATTTAATTTCATAAAAAATGCTTAATCTTACATAGTTTAGCATGTCTGACACGAAGTACACAAGCATTAGAACTGTTCTTTCTTGAGTCAGAATTTTGTCCAGGGTAGTTCAGAAGTTATTCCACGTGTCTTTGTGAATAAGATTTTGTTCTGATTACCTACATTTGCTACTCTTTCAAATTTTTTGTGGTCTTAATAATTTCAAGACTTCCAAATATGARATACACAGAGAGCATTTAAAAATTCAATTCTAGAATATAATAAAAAAGTAAATAATTTGATTTTCTCAAGTTCCTGTACACATTAGGCTGTCACCCATTTCTCASATTTCAGTATCAGGTGCTTCTTCTACTGGAAAAAAAAATCATATCTAATATGCAATGTACCAAGCAGTGATAATTCAATTCTTTGGCTCAGAAATCTACCTGTTTATATGAGTCTCTGTTYTTTCTCCTTCATTGCCCAAGTTTGCATGCTGCCTTGGCTGACACCACAAGATACAACAAATGTACCAAAAATCTCATGTACAATTTTTAAGCAGAGTTTTACTTTCAGTTCAACAAACAAAAAGGCATATCCTTTACATTTAATAGCAAAAAAGGTTCAGACAGAAACCTYCTATGTTCTTTTGTCCTTCTTAAAGGCAAAAGATGGTCTATTTCTTTTGAAGCATTGCCTATCCATTTTTCCTCTTTCATGTYTTGAAGCTCTTTTGGTTATGCCAGCAAGGAATCAGATCCCTGAGCTGACTGCCAGCCTCTGCACTTAGGTTCCTTAAAGAGAAGAGCCATCTGCTCTTCTAACATTCTTCTGGCATCCTAATAGGCCAAAGTAATATCTTGCCAAAATCCTTATTCTTCAGCATCCTTGCTTTTGCCTTTGTCTTGGAYGAAAGAAAGCTGTTTACTGTTGTACTGGGTGGAGCCTGGCTGGATTTCAGGCACCCACCAAAGCCTCTCTGTTTCTGCCCCTCCACAGCTGGACAGGGAAGAGAAAATAAAACAAAGGGTCCATGATTTAAAACAAGGACAGAGATCACTCACTGAATAACGTGATGAAAAAAAAAAAAAGCTAGAATTAGAGTTATTAACTGAATTTATTACTAACAATATCAGGTCAGGATAATGAAGAAAACAAACCCAAATGCAAACTTAAAAAGACCTTCCACCCACCCTTCCCTCCTCTTCTAGCAGTGCAGGGAGACAGAGAGTGGGGGTTATGGTCAGTTCAGCACGTTGTATCTGCTGCTGCTTCACTGTGTCTTTACCAGGGGAATCTCAGCTCCGGTGCCTGGAGCACCTCCTGCCCCTCCTTCCCCACTGGCCTGGGTGCCTGCAGAGTTGCTCCTCTCACATCATCTCACTCCACTTTTCTCTGGCCACAA
>NW_026623546.1:149591-179250 GCF_030028575.1 Malurus melanocephalus
TAAATATGTTTTCACAGAAGCATTATAATAATTTCTAATTGGCCAGTCATTGACCAGCATCCATCTTTGGAGCTCCAGGGATTGGCTCTGCCAGCTGTTGAGGAAGTTTCCCCTTCATTACCAAAGCTTGGCCATGCAAATCCGATCTATCAAAATCATTCAAAAGAAGATGGAGAAAGTGATCTGGGCGACCAAATTTCAAATTTTGTTGATTATTCTCATTCTTACTGATTATTGAATTAACATTATAATAAAAAAAAAATCCCAGGTTTCCATTAATCAGGTTTATAGTGGCTCCCATCTAAAAACTCAAAAATTATAGTGTCTTCTGAAATACAAAATCATATATAACTTCTTTGGGAGAAAAAAAAAAACCCAAATAAATTAAAAAGATAGTGTAAAGACATTCATTTTCAATTAGGCAGACAAAATCCATTAATTTCATATTAAGAATATAAATAAGTGACCTTATTAATCATCTGTCTGGTGGAGTTGAGAACTCTTTCTTACACAGAAACACCCACTTAGGTAAAATTTTACTCTGGTGATACAGAGACTATAAAGATTTTTCTGAGACTCCTGCTCTGATGCAGAAGTTATCTATCTCATTCTATATTGTTTTGCTGTAATCTACACCAGATAGACTGTTAGGTGATAACTAGGAGCTGCTGGTTGTAGTGGCAGAGCTGCTCTGTGTTTTGTGAGTGACAGGCTTGTAAGGACCTTCTAAGCTAGGTGAAGAGGGTGAATTCAGGCAGAATTTCCACCCCATGTGTCCTTAACCAATAACAAACCTAGCAAGGGCATAAGCAATCCACTAAAACCAGCTGAAGCAATAAAAAAACAGTAATTGAAACTATGGTGGAACAACACAATAATTAATGCAAATTAGACTGCCCAGACATGGCTTTTTGCCTGATTGAGGACAAAGAGTTCAGTCCCTCTAAGCCTYCCAGCTTGTAAGCTTGTGCATGCATCAGCTTCAGTGATCAAAATAAGAAGCAAATTCATTTAAAAAAAATGAATCCATTGCAGGAATGAAGGAGCCAAGAAGGATATTTTGCTAACATATAAAATGGAGAAGCAAATTAAAATTCCAGGATATAGCTGTTGTTCTATTTTTCTGAAAAAAAAAAAAAGAATGAAAAGAGGAGATGAGGTTATAGAAATTAAATACTTGTATGATTTCCAGTAAGGTTCCAGTGTTTATTGCTCTGTTATAATTTCATCATGTGTATTTTAAATAAAATTAAAGAAGAAGAGTTTGAAGACTCTTTGGTGAGCTGAATCTTATAGAGAAAAAGACAAATGAAGGCAAAAAAGGAAGCAGAAGTGTCATGTTAGAATGACTTATTTTTCAGATCATAATGGTAAATAATTAATTTTAAAATATGCTTAGCTGGGGCCACTGCTATGTGAAAGGCAAGTAATACATTTTTTAAACCTCCTATATATTTACAGGTGAGAAGTCAAGTGAGTTTTTTTGTTAAATGGTGTGCTAAGTAAATTTGTTAGTTTACATTGATTAAGTAAAAACGGGGCAGTCATAAAATACCTTTAAAGGACAGCAGGAAGGCATATCCTATTCTAATAAAGTTATAAATTTATAGACTGACAGACTASAGAATCAAAGCAGCAGAGTTTTCATAAAACACATGGAACCCAGGGGGACTAGAGAACTGAGTAAAGAAGCTATTCTTGATGAGCTAAAAAGCCTTTACTTGATCATGATTTTTTTTTTTTTAATGAGGTGTTGGAGGAAAAAAAGAGAAATTCAGTCTTTAAATGATTTTGTTCACTTATTGATGAGACGAAGAACATATTATGCATTTTTACGTTAAATAAAATTATAATAAAATCCCATTAATCWCTCAAGAAATGGAAAAATTTCCTGCAATTTAGCTAATTTTATAACACAATCTTTATATTGTGCAATATTCACATATTCACATACACATCCATAAAAATCGAAGTAATGTGGTCCAAAGCAATTAYTTTTAATACATTAAGAGAGAATTGCAAAATAATTTTTTCACTTAGTAAATATATGCAACATGAACTTTATTGCATTCATAATTTAATTTGGGAAAAATTCACAATATGAAATTATTCAGTTTGAAACAGTCTACATCAGTGGGCAACAGATGTTCACAATTATATTTTAAGCCGTATAAGTAGCTCTTCAGGATATAAATGTTGAGTGAAACTCTATACAGGMAAAGGGCAACTGTATTTCTCAGTGGTCCCTCACATGAGAAAATATAATTAACGTTAATTAAGAAGAATGTAATTTTTTAGAAAAACCAAACAATTCTAAATCACATGGTGCAAGTGATCAYGTTTACTATCTAATTCTATTTTGTGGAATGTGTTGTACATTAATCRTTTAAGCCAAGAGCACAGACAAGATTTTTGAAAAGATCAAAGTCATTCCTGAAGAACAATGAAATCTCAAATTACCACTGTGGGAAAACTTAAAAAAAAAAAAAAAGCTAAGGGTGGCAATGTAAATGTTTATATGCCCTAATTGCCATGCTTTGTGGGTTATGACTCCTGAAATGTGCGACAGTCAGAGGTAACTTGTGCTGTTCCATAGATTCTTTGTATTTTATATTTGGCTTACAGYTATATAATTTAAACAATCTTGGCACTTGAGAATCACATAACAATAATCAGCTGCAAGAAATTATACTATATTTAATTGCAATAACCTTCCCCTTTCTGTACACACTCTCCTTCACACCACAAATTCAGCCCATTATTTCAATTTCTGCCCTCTGAGCATTTAGTTTCTGAGTATATGACTTTATTTCACTGCTCATTCATTCAAGGTTTCCGTCTGTGCACTTGAGTCTCATTGCAGCAAATATAATTTATAAATAAAGCCATTGGGAATTAAATTGGAGCTTAAATTTTAAGCTCACACTAGAATTAAGTCAGAATAAACACATATGAGCTCAGAAGCTTTTCCAGATGAGGGCCTGAAGGCTCTGTGGTTGTACTTGATTGCAATACTTTAATACACATATTTGGGTTACAGTAAAGTTGATATGACCTCTATCTCTATTGTCCCACTAATAATTAATAATTTTCATCCATTTGGCTATACTATTGACACAGATTGTTGATTGTGGTGGTTTTAATCAAGAATACTTGTAGTACAGGACAAATCTATGCATATGCCTACATTTTCCACATATACGCTCATTTGGACCATACAAAATTTGACCATCTTTTGCAATGTAATAGTGAGGTCATCTGATTTTTTTAAAACATGATGATGCTCTGAAAATRTCCCTCTAAAAGTATTTCACCACTGTATTTTTTATACATTGTCTTCCTCTCAAATAAAATTAATCASCATGTAAAATTCTTCCAAGCAAGATACCAGGTGCAATGTAATTTGGTGATAAGTTCAAGTCTCCTGTATTTTCTCTTTAAACAGTAAAAAAAAAGGGTTTTTTTGTTAGGTATGTTTCCTTTAAACACTTGGATGGTTACAGAAATCGTAAAGGAAAAAAAATGATTTTGTTAAGTATTATTGGACATGTCATTTTCTTTGATTTTTTGGGGGGATTTTTTTTTCCTTAATAAGCTCTGCTATTTCTGCATAGTTATCACCTCAGCTTTAGATATTTGTTATGCTTGTTTTTACAAGTTGTATGCTTTATGTTATATTTATGTGTTCTGGTTTTTAATTGTGATTTATACATAGAATTTGAGGTAAAAATCAACTTTCTCTAAGGCATCTGTTCAATAGTACTTTGTGCATTACACATTTAGCTATTCTTACATTTTACACTAGATCATCAATAAAACATACATTATATAATGCTTCAATTGGAGCATACAGCTCCAAAGTTATCTGTTATGTCTTTCCTGTAAATGATAAGGATTAAATCAAATTCTCAACAACACATGGAAGTATAACCTATAGTGAAGGTTATTTAAAAAAAAAAAAAAAAAAAAGAAAAAGAGAGAAACTTGAACTGTAACTGACATTCGGGGAAGTACAAATTAAATACTTAGAGAAAATTTTTGTGAGCGTTGGGATTTTTTTATACTCTCATGGGATCAAATGAACTTGTCACCCTTTATGTAACATCACATCTGCTTAAGAAAAAGAAAAGAAGTTATTATGAGACAGTTTTTGCAATGTATGAGTCACCCTGTCCTCATAGACTATTAAATGCATTTGAAGACTAACTTTTGAAGATTTGGTGAATGTACTTTGAACAGTCAACAAAACTGACACATACTTAAGATGAAMAATTCAGTCTTGTAACTTTGACATATTCTTTTATTCTCTTAAGGATGCTGCCCTGCCAAGGGCAGTTTTTTTGCTAAGGATCTCAATTATGGAGGAAATAAAGTTTGTACTAAAAGCCAGCAGTTGGATTTTGCACTACCAATGCTTTTAGGAGTTACAGAATCAAGGCAAAGTAGCTGAAAAAAAAAAACCAAACCCAAAAAAACCCCAACAACAACAACAACAACAACAACAACAACAAAAAGCAGCAAAAAACCAACCAACCAAAAAAACAAAAAAGCCTTCATTGTGACCATGCAGCATTTCACCATTTAACATTTTTTTGTTTGGATTGAGTCTGTTCAGATTTAATAGTATCATGAAAGACAAAAAATAAAGAAAGAAACCTATTGCTACCATGGTCAAATGGTTGAGAGGTGGAGAAAGATATTTATATCAAGTAAAACTTAGAAGTATATAAATATAGTTCAGAAGCATGGAAGTGGCCATCATGGATGCTTCTACACGGATAATTCAATGAAAGCCAACCACACACTTTTAAAGTGAATTTCCCAGAAGTCCTTAATACTTACCTTTGCACTGTGGTGCAGTTTCAGTGGGCACAGGCTGGATCCCTTTTAGATGGAAGTAAAAGAGCAAAACTAATGCCTTGTAGGTTTAAACATAGATGGTGTCTATGGGACCCATCTATAGATAATCCAAATTCAGAGGCTCCTGCAATATGTACAGTGTGCATTTCAGGTCTTTAGCCAATTTCTAAGCATTACTTGCTAACATCTACAGAGCCACTGACTCCATCTGATTTGGAAGTATCTTGAGTGCTTTTAACTCATTGGTTGTCTGGAGTAAGGCAAAAATTTAACAAACGTGTGTTTCATGAGTCAGAGAAAGTGTTTGTACTTCATGCCGCCATGGAATTTCTCTTTCTTGAATATGACATCATAAAATGCTTCTACTTAAAAAGAGTTGCAGCTTACAGTATGATTATGGCATTTATTAAAACGAATTGTGTAGTCAGAAGTTTTTTTTAAGATTTTGTTTAACATATTTTTAAGGTTGCAGTGGTCATCATTAAAATGTCATTGGTTGCCACATAGCTGAAAAGATTATTTCTTGTTTAAAATGAAACAGAAGTATTTTAGACACTGCAGTGACAGCTGACTTTTCAAATGGTGGCCTGATTATTTTACAATTTTGATCATGTACCACAGTTTACAGTGCATAGTTTAACAGAAGAGATTTGCTTACACACTGCTYTTAACATAAAGTCCCTTTAAATTAGATGGGCAAGTGGAAAAATGCTCTTAAAACATCCCAAACAGATATATTATTTCCCCTTTTGCTCAGTAATGAGACCTAAACAAGGAGACAAGATTTATGAAGATATTAGGCATAACAGCTGAGAATGAATTTTTCTTGTGATACACTTCATGCTATTTAACTCGTTTGGTTTAACCAAAAAGGAACAAGAAATTATCTCTTACTCCCCAGGGAGAAAAATTAGAGCAACTACTTCCCACATACCTAKGAAGTGATAGAGATGCTGAAAGGCACTATTGAGTTCAGTAGACACAAGTCATAGTAATAATATAATAATAATGCAGTGCTGATTTTCCCCTTTTCCTGAATGAGGAAAATGCAAGTATGGCAAGAMAACTTATAGCAGGGAATACCAATCAATATTTAACTAATTTGTACTAMCATGAGGAGTATCTGTAATACAAGTTTCCTCATGTTATTCAAGCAAATGTTTCAGACATTAAATTACAGGCACATTCACACATGGAATTTCTCACTTCACTTCCCTTTTTACCCATCACTTACTTCCCCTTCCTCCCTATCTTTATTCGTTCATTCCAGTGAATCATTGAGTTTGTTTTCTTTTTTTTTATACACAAATAGTCATCGATACAAATGAAACCTTGAATGGTCTTTTTATCGAAAGACATTAAAATAATAAGTAAAGAAAGATATAAAAACTGCTAAAGAAATGAAACAAAGCAGCCTTGAAAGGTAAGAAGAGAAGTAGTAAAAGTAAACTGAGCTGATCTCCTTCCTTACAATTGCAAACAGGAAGACACTGAAAATATYTGCTGGGAAAATAGGCAGACAGCTAATAGAAATGTTGACATCCATATTAAGCTTATATGAAATGTCTTTTTTTGTTTGTTTGTTTGTTTGTTTTTCTCTTTTTTAATGTTTGATCATTGTCTTTAGCCTTTCTTCATCCCTTCTTTATTCCTCAGCTTCTCTAGAACTTTAATTAATCTAATTTAATTGCCAAAATAATTTTGGAGCTACTTTTTTTTTTTTTCATCATAATAAGTTGCATTAACTAGTAAAATTATTGCAATGTGTAACACTCTGGGAAAGAGTGAGCTTAAAAGGAGAGTAAGTGCTCAAGAATGTTGATCTCCAGTAGCCACCAATATGAATCAGATATTACTTTTGTTTTATTACCTCTCCAGGAMCAAATTTTTGTCCATTGCAAATTGACCTGATTTTAAATAGATTCCATTAAATCATACAGCTTTATAACAGCTGAGAATATGAATAAGAGAAGATAMTTATGCTAATACATGCAAAACTGCTGACAAACTTAGAAGTGGGCAATTAAGTAACCTTTAATTAGTATTTTTATACAGAACTTCAATAAAAATTATATTCATTGAATTAAAAATTTCCCAAGAATGGTTTGMAGTTCATGTAAGCTGACAAACAGCAAAGTATAACTATATTAAGGATATTGCTGAACATAAATTGAAGGGGAAAAAATGTTATAAAAGACTGCATGTTAACATAACTATGTTGATGGGAGTCACATCTTCTTGTAAACCTGGATACATAATTTCTTTTCCATTCTGAAAAAACAAGAAAATAAAGAACTATTTTCTCATTCTTTTTTTTTTTTTCCTTCTCTGCATTGCAGTGTTCTATAGAAACATTCACATTCACAGTAAAACATAAATTTATATTCTAAACCTTTCAGAAATTGAATGGTGTCCACTTAATCTATTAATCTCTTTATAAGATGTCATATTTATCCTCTCAAAGGTACTGACTCTTCCCCTTACTGTGSCTATGTCAGGTTATTTTATTTTCCTGTCACTAAAGGTACTCAGACAACTTTTGCCTTACTGTATCTGAAAGCATAAGAGTCAGCCCTTTAATTGTGTAAAATGGGATGTGCCATTTGTGAAATAATTTTAACTAATAAGAGAATGATACTGAATATTACATAATAATCTAAGTTGAAAAGAAACTGCTTCTCCCACAATGAGTCAATTAAAATAAAATTTTGGCAAAGAAAATCTCAATGTACCTACGGGATCATTTGTTATGAGCAGAATACAATCTTYCTGATTAGCYTGATGATTTTGTCCAGAACYATCTTTTTTGGTTGGTAGTCAAAYACTCTGCTCCACCAAGCATCTGGTATGACAGATAKGATAGGTGATGAAGAATCCTTTGGCAGAAAGTGCACCAAAAAATATTGAAAGTGATTGATTACTTAAATTTCAAAATTTTTTCTCAACATTAAAAACTTGTATATAATTTTTGAAGACAAGTGTTTYAGATAGGCAATAATGATGAGAAGGATGTCTGAGTAGTGTGGTCTGCTTTGTTTTTTATAAAATATGGTTTGTTTTAGTATCCAAAACCCAGTTCTCGGTTTTATGTTCCAATATTTTGCTATGTTTCTGTACAAGATTTTTAATAGTCTTAAACCTATTCAGATCCATTCAAGGTTCTTTATTTTAAAAATAAAATTTTTAGTTTCTTTCTTTTCCTTTCCTTCCCTCTCACAACATCTATTCAAGTCATTAATTAGTTGATAAGGATTTCTAGAATGTGAAGGAAAGGAGGAATAAATACTACTACTTGCTGGGTTTTGTCCTATTTTGCAATAAAACCAGCATATGCATTTTTGCAACCAATGGTCCATCAGTAAAATATCCCCATAAGGTTTCTGTGAATCAGGATTTTGCAGCACAGCACAGTAAATTTATCATCAGTTCTACTTCTCTCATCTGCTTCTGAGGAAACAGCATACAAATGTGTCTTTTCTTTGATAAGGCAAGTTATTCTGGTGTCTAAGGGAACTGCAATATAGATTCTCAAAGCAATCCTAAAGCCTATTAATATCCTTTCTGGTAGGAGCATATGCTATCTTTGGACATTATCAGCTGAGAACTGCACTTACAAAAAAAGTAATTTTATGTAAGATCCTGAATCTTGTTGGTGATACACATCACAAAGTAATATGTATGCTTGTAAGAAATGCATATTCAGATCTCTTAAAAAAAAACCCAAAAAACAAAAAAAACAAGAAAACAGCTGTTCTATATAGCAAACTGGTGTTCATGACATGCAAACTAATGCTTTTTTCGTTTTTCTGAATAGAAATCAATAATCCAGCAGCAGCTTTGAGATCACTGTAAGCTTTACACAGAGGCTGATTAGAAGTGAAATTGGTATACTTAAAATGAAACCAAATAAGATGCCTTGTACTGTGGTATTTTAGCAGAATAGGAAAAGAACTATTATTTTCTTCCTTGTGGAATAAACAGAATGCATAATAAGCACTCACAACGCTGCATGGAATCGATTTAACTGGAGAACAAATACATTTATAACTCACTTGTGGCTTTGACTTCAGCTGAATTAAGAGGTGTTCTCATTACTTGTGGAATGCGATTGCTGTTCCWTAAGTGCCTAGGCACCCTAATGTGTGTATACTAAGCTCTGAACTTCATGAAAGAAATTCTATTAATCCTAACTATAGGCTTACTAGTTAGAAATAAGTATATAAAATAATACAACTAATGATTATTTGGCATGTTCAGTGCACACTGAGACAAAATCTCATCAGCAGTAAAAGAACAGTAGGGTATTTTCCCAACATATCTTTATTAAATTTAAYATTAACAGAAAAGCAATGCTACTTCATAATTCCACAGTGACCTCTGATGAAGAACCTCACCATCTCATACTATTTTTCATGTACTATGGCCTGACTATCAAAGCATTTTGAATGTGGCATTTTTATCTGACATTTTGCATTGCTATGAGATACAGGTTTCTCAGACTGTGCTGAGATGACTYGAGCCATTAGGACATTTAAGTCTGATGCAAACCAGAATCATTCCCTCAGTGATATTTCAGAGGATTACAGTCTGTGTTTGACCTAGTATTACCATACAATATACTATTATCATGCTGTATTTGTCTTGGAAGAAACTTGGATCCTTTCTGCTCATAACGTCAGCAGATCAAGCTCAGTTTTACCAGGGATGTCCTATAAAGGAGTGCAGTAAGTGCAGGAATATCTCTGACTTGGCTTTTTTCTAAGGTGTTGTAAATACTTAATACTTCATTTTTTTCTGTTTGCAAACAGCACACAAGTGGTGTTATTGAACCTGATGATGCCTCCCAGACTTACTTATGGTGCAGAGATCCCTGACTGTTAGGAAGCACAGCTGTGGTGTTCGGCCTTCACATCAGGAAGGAAGAGTGTGAACAGTAGGATTTCTTCCAGCATCTCTTGACAAAGACTGCAAGCATTCCATATCAAAGATCATAAAAATAGAGGCAATGGAGATGAGCAGTACCAAGTATGGTAAGTTAGGGCATAYTCYCATGGTTATGTAGAACATAGTCATGAATGGATTCCTCAAGAAGAAACAGAGAATATTATTTCTGCAAAGAAAGAAAACCTATCAGTRGATTACTTCAGTCTTGCTTGTACTGAATCACATGGAAGAGCTKTTTTCCCTAACTGTAAYTAAATGAGGCATTTCATTAAGTTTGGTGTGTTGAATAAAGACCAAAGTATTTTATTAAATATTGGTAAAGTTAACTATGTAAAAACTCATTAAATAAACTTCAGGAAACTATTTAGATTCATGGTCACTGCATCCTGTCTTTTACAGTTAAAAAATGAAAAAAATAATAAGGAGGAAAAAAAATCAACCAAAAAACCCCAAAGAGCCATAACAACAGAAACTCCACAGAGGTAATCAGATCCACACACTTGACTGAAGATGACAGCAAATTTTTTAAAACCAACTTTGGCTACCTCAAAAGGTTTTTAAAACAGGTACTGAGAAAGTCTACCCATTTTTACTGCAATACTGAAGAATCAAATGGAAGATTTGGGAAAAAATCTCATTAAGTGAACTACTWCAACTATAATGGAAATGAATTAAAAGAAATAAACTATTGCAAATATACATGGTCATGTGGGTCGGGATCTGTTTCTGTATGACAAAGATACAGAGGAATACATATGATATTTATATGTGAGTGTAAATATATCTTTCCATCTGATGTGGGCATATATGCAGTAGTATCAGTTGAATCTGGAAAAATTTCTGATCTGAGACTTTAAATCTTTTGTTCAATTTCCTCATTCTCCAGACAGTTTATTCCTACATTTTTGCCATGGAATTTCTAGAACACATATTTTAATTCTAGATTAAATTCGATGTCCATGTTATAATTTTCACAACTGGCAAAACAAAGATTATGAAAAGAATTGCTAATCTTTCATTTACTAGGGGAAATTGTATCACTTAATTAGAAATAATTTGACATGCACTGAAAATTATTTTTATGGATGACAATACTGCATATGTTGAAAAGTGTCTACATAAAGAAAAAAAAAAGAAAAGTTAAAGATATTGGTATTCTGTGTTGCTTTGATTTCTATTGATCTGCAGTCAGCAAAACAGGAGCTAAATTAATACAGTGGCATGAAGTGTTTTAGGAGTTTATTTTGTGAATGTTTCATTTTSTCTGTTTTGMAAAACTTGTGTTTCCTAGACTAATTTTTCTGCATAGCCTTATGTAATTAAAATCCAAACATTTGCATTTYTTTAGTAGTCAAGGTTCACGGTTAAAGGAAGTGCCTTTAAAATACCTATATAATAATTCAATAGTATGGAAACATTAAAGCTTTTCTCCTTTTATTCAACTTTTGAAAATTCTGGATAGATTTTCACCTTTGAAATATCTTTGTGTTGTCTTGTAGTTTTTGTTAYGTGGAGAGAAACAAATCCTATTTAGATCCCTTTTCTTGTACTTTAATAGAAGTGGTGTGACTTGAATAAAACCTCATCATTTTCAAAATACTAAACCAAATTTCCATAAAACTCTTTGTCGCAWTACCATTCACAGAACCTGCAAAGAATATTAAAGCTAAAAGTCACTATACAAAACAACAGGGGGAAAAATGTATGCACTAACTTATTCTGAAAAGTTGAGATAAAATAGAAAAGAAAATAGAAATAAAATATATGCAGMAATTCTAAAAAGCAATTTATTTGATACTAACAACAATAAAGAACTAAACTGTAAAAATAATGATAATGTTATCTGTATTTTGATGTCTAATGATAAAACGAAGCAAATGTATGAATTCTTAGGTAGACATTTTTGTATATTTTAAAAAACTTTGTTGGGAAAAAAAATACATTAATACCTAATATGTTTCCAAATTTTTCAGGTGTTTTTAGGTTGCTTTTTTTCTGGTGAAATTTCTCCTGAATATTTTCTGAAAGATTTGGACATAATTTCATGCTTAGAGCAGTTGTTCATGCAGTATGTATACCCAATGCTATGACATACAGAACACATGTACAACAGTATTGGGGATGTGCTCCTCTTTTAGGCTGTTCCAAGCAAGCTGTCCTCAGGCCAGGTAGCCTGGGTGTATTTATAGGAAAATATCAATATTTGTTTAACTTCACTTTTTGAGAAGAAAAGGAGGAGACATACAAGAAAGCCTAAATTTATGGTAGTTTGTAGAATTTGTGGTAGTTCAAGAAATTTATGGCATTAAAAACCCCACCCACCCAACCAACTAAACCAAACCAAAACAACAAAAGCCGTCACTATTTTTGTCTACAGCCAATAAACTCCATTTTTATTTTCCCTAGAAATGAAATGCTTTATCACTAGAAGAGGAAAAGGAGAGGGGTTGATTAATGGTGCAATCCTCACATAAACTGTAATTATCTATATTAGGCTCCATCTCTGTAGTACATGAGAGTCTAATAACTGCTAATATATTTTCTCTAGCTCTGAGATTTGCATTAATTTTCAGAAAGCAATGGAGCTGTACACAAAGAGGTGTTTARGAAGACAGTTCYATTTAARCAAAAWWWTYMAAAWKKWAAMCTTTAAAACTCCTATTCAGCAAGCWCTAAACACCAGAGGTCATTAAGTTTCACAGGGACCTACCTTCACTAATTTTCCGCTTCAATTTGAAAAGTGATCAGTAATTCACCATGCAAATGCTCTTGGGAAAGGAAAAAGACATTCTACCACCTGTCCTATTTCAGGGATTTGAGCTGTTTAGTGTAAAACCAGTACTTCAGTTGCATTTAAAATAGAGCAAGACCTAACTATGATGATAATTTTCCCTCCCTTAACACAAAATGACATATCAACTCAATGACAGTAATTTGAATAATTGATTCTGAACAGGTCCCATGACTGGACTTTAGGACTTAGGCTTTACAAGCAAGCAAACAGCAGGCACATAGTGTTTAACTCTTGTACTTCCTTTATCTCTTTATGGTTAAACTGCTGTCAACATACATTAAGCCTTCAATAGAAGACTCCATAAAATAACTTCATGCTCTGATAAGGAATAAACTTGTCTGAGCATTAGAAATGCTTGTCTTATTGATTTTAAGTTATTAACTGGTACTTCTTGGTATTCTTAGTATTACTGATCTAATAAATGAGTGAGGTGAGGTGGTGTAATCAGTTGCAGAAGGGATTGCAGATGCACAGGCTGGAAAACAGGTGTTCTGAAAGCAGTTACTGTCTCTCCTTTTTTTCTCAGCTTTGATTTTGAGATTTTCACAGATAAGGACATGTTTGCTTGGTGTACTCTTCTGGGAGGAGAAGCAGAGGTCATWATTATCCAAAATTGAAAATCTGAGCTTAAACACATGGTTTAAAATATGTTGATGAATTTGCTGCTGTGTGATAGTCTTACAAGTCACCAAGATAGACTAGTTTAAAAGAAAAGCCAAAGTACTAAATAAATGATCACTTGTCAGATATATTAAAAAAGAAAATTAATGCAACTACTGTTTGTGCCGACTAACAATGGTGAAAGAAAATRTGTAAAGAAAACARTTATATGATGCATTCTTAAAACATAATGTAGAGAAACTGTGCCAGCCAAGCAGTTGAAAAGTGAGGAGAGAAAAAGGGAGAAAGGTAAGCAATGTCAGCTGTAAAAATATTTCAATGAAYCCACTACACACATTCAGATAAGAAGGAAAAGTGGTCTTTGCTCACTTACCTGTACTTTGACTTTTAAATATGAAAATCAGCATTCAGAATTTCAACTATGTGGGAAAATATTTTCAAAAATAAGTAACTATTGGAAGTAATAGTGCAAAACTAGATTTCATTAATAASTCATGGTGTTTGAAACATTTTAATTTCAAAAATAACTTATTTTGTTAAGAAACCTGTCTCTTTGCTTAAATAACAGAATTTTTTTTGTTTATGTTAAATCTTTCAACTTACTTAAACTTTTGATTTCCAGTGTTGCAGCATCATTTATTTGAGATTAAATTACTTTATTGATAGCATAACGACTAACTGAAAAAAACTGTGATATCCATAGAGCTATGCTGTACAAATGCTACATTAATATATATTCTCTCCATCTACCAGAGCACTCATAGATTTACTCAATTAAAACCGACCTTTAAAAAAGATATTTCTCCAGTATTTTTCATACATATCAAAACCAATGAGTATTAATAAAGACAAATTATAAACAAATTGAAAGGAATTCGTCATCCCTAATGATATAAAATGCCAAAGTGGGTTTGTGTTTTGTTTTTTTGGTTTTTTTTTCCTGGATAATTAATTATSCTCATTCATGTTAAAGACTTTTTAAAGGATACTAGAAAGACATGTAATTTCTATAACATTTATTTTTGATCAACTGATTTATATAGTTAGTTTGAGATAATTTAATTGAGATTAAYCTCAAATCTATAAATTGTCAGGTTATTACAAAGGCATGCAGTGTTCTTTCAGAAAATGTTGACACCTCTTCATATTCAGGAAATTGTTTAACTGAGAATAAGAAACCAAGCACTTGAAATGTTTGATCACATCTTTARAAGAAAGGAACAATCCTARATGATATAATAGAAGGTGTTTAAAWGTGTGCARTCTTTGTTCTGTTTTTAATTTCATGAGGCAGGAACAGACGGAGGATGAAAAAAAGGTACAATATTTCTGGGGGAAACCACTCATGGCAGAGAAAACTAATATGGCATAAGAAAATCCATTTTCAGTCAGAGAAATTCCTTACTCCTCCTCTGGCATGGTCAGGGAATAATTACCTACAATTTTCCTGGGTTTATATCTGTCTCAGTTAATTAACATTAATTCATAGAAATTTAACACACAAGTATCTTCATTTGTATGAGTAAGCTTCTCTGGCTTAATTTCAAACTTGTCTGAATGTTATAGGCTAAGTTTTTTTWMYWAAAWKRWKKWWAAAAAAAAAGGACAAATCAAACAGKGAGAAGATCATGAGAAAAACAAATATGGAGTGAGCAGAATCAGAAGTAAATATACAGCTATTGCATGAGTGAATACAGTTCTGCACAATGACAAAAGACACTGTATTTGTAYTTCAAARTATCATAGAGAAAATACCCTTTTARATTCTGAGTAKATGTTTCAGATMTAGTGACCCTGTWTGGATGCTTGAATACATTATTTGAATTTCAGTTYAAGACCAAGATGAAAAGTTTAGGTGAAGGCAGTTTTAGCATGATTTTTGGCTTATGACACCAAGATTTTCTTTCATCTGTTTTGAACACTCAGTAGAGTTGTAATCATGTAGAAACGCTGCAACTGCATGTAAGGAGGAAAAAACATTCCTTAAAATTCTAAGAGATTCTAATTCTCAAAGTGATATCCTGGAAACAGAAGAAATTGTCTTGATAGGAAATGAACTGTTAGAMAAGACATAGTCCTGTTCCCAAGGTMGGGTTCTTTGGACAAGCCATSTGTGACTTCTTTCAAAATATTATGTTTAGAATGCAAATGTTTGGTTCCTTCTTATTCACTCTGCCTACTTCCTATCCMGAAACATAGGGAAAGAAATGGGTCCATTTTTTTTCATATTAATCTGTTCTCAGATTCATAAAATCAATTGGATTTTTGACAACCAGTTAATTTMTATTTTAATATTTTAAGGAAATTAAAAAGGATCATTAACTAATTATACTCTCAACTGATAGTTAAAAACCTTAATGGGTCACGAGATCCTTGTCAGTCTTTAAAATTCCTTTCTGATTTCTATCAGCAACATAATRCTGATGGCTGGCCCTGCAAAAGATAACCTAAAGAGAAACTTCTCCTCAGGGCTCTTCCCTAAAAATGGAAAGATCAGAAGTGCTTGTTAATTTTCCATCATAAWGACCTGAACAAGTTAGAAATATTTTCCTCTTGTTTGAGTAATTTTAAGAGGCAGTATTTCTGAATTATGGAGAATTTTGGATATAGGATTATGGACAAAAAATCATAATATTTTTAATGCCCATTACTTCTAAATATAGCATTAAGTGTCAGCTGCAGATTTCTTAAAAACTCAACTTCTTTGTCCCTATACAAGGTTTCACAGCTGTAAAATAAGAAAAAATTCTAATATTAACGTTRTAAAATGTAAAGAAGAAACAGAAGTGTCAAGGTCAAGTCTGCAAAAAAATCTATGGAAGAAAYATACCTTAAATTCTGAATAATTTATTAATGCCATTTTAAATTACAACTTTAAAAGGAAGCTACAATAGTTTTCTTAAAAAGAATATCAGTATTYAGGAAAATATACTTCATAGCCTGCAAGTCAAAGGACTGCAAACTAGTGTCTAWGCTAGTAAATGAATTTCCCATAACYRTCCTGTAAAGACCATGCGAGTGTTAGATCAATGGTTCATATATTGTGTTCAACACTAACCTTCAAAGTTCTTGAAATAAACTCCAAGTGAACTGTTCTTGAWCTTCCTTGATAAAATGTCATGCAASTGCTCATTTTTTTCTGCATTAATCTCATATACAGTTAGTATTGTAATTRAGTATAAATTGAAAGGTGAAGAGTATGGTAAATGGTATTCAGATTTTATATTAGAAAAATATTAGCTGTATACTGTGYCAGCCCATGTAGCTAAATAAATGAGCTTGACGTAATTGTGTATACTTAAATGTAAGCTACATAGGACATTCAATTAATGAAGCACATAATGTGAAACATTAGCAGTACTAAATGATCTGTTTATCATTCACATCAAATCATCTTTTCCCATTAAAATGCTGGTATCCCATAATAAGTATTAGCCTCTTGTCTCMAAATGAAAATAGCAATTTACTGGCTTGCCATTATAATGTTAATGATAGCAATGCTCTGGAAAGGAAAAATACAATTAAAATATATATTATCCAGTTTGTTTTCCCTCTTCCCTTTTTGAATAAAGGCTGCTGTTAGATAGATTACATTAAAAAAATCTGATAAAATAATTTGTTTTCTTTTTATGTTTCTTTACAATTTAATTTCCATATTGATTATGTCATTGGAAAAAATCTCCCAATTTCATGAAGTAAAAATGCCTAAGAGTAAATTAATAGCTGAAATTGGAGAATATACTTCATCTAATTGTATTAATAAACTACACTGATTAGATTTGTTTACAAAGAAAAGGCCTTTTTTGTCATTTTTGTTTAGCATAGACTAACACATTCTATCTGTATTTTTACAGTATTCTCATCTGTCTTTTTACAGTATTATTGCATTCTGCAAAATAAAATATTTATGGAATACTTGGTCAAACTGAAAAAATAATGGAACAATGAAGACTTAAATACTTTTGAGAGGTAGTTAGGTTGTTTTTGTGAAGCTTTATTTTTAACTGGTTTTGTGTTGCTAGATGCAAATTTCAAGACAGAACAGTTGTAGTCTCATTTTCCTTAAAGAATTTTTATCAAGGTTTTGTCTATTGATATGTTTCATGAATTTTACCATATGTGAGAAAGTATAGATTTTTTTTCCACTTTCGGAAACATAAGGAAGCTTTTGTTAGTAACTTGCATCATGCTCATTCTTATATAAATATCATATACACCCTGAGTTTGTTCTTTTGAGGTAATACTTAGTATCATAAATTAGAAGACTTTTTTGAAAGTTATGAAGAGATGGGAAAAAAATAAAACTCAAAAGAAGGATACTAGATTTTGAAACATTTGATACAAAACCATTTCTTGGTTGGATAGCATTTTGCTTAGCAAAACACATTTTGTCATTTCTATAATGAAATATACAAGAGAACGAACAGTCAGAAAGACTGAATTATCTTCAAATATTCACAACATCAGATTTTAAATATTAGACGTGAGAGTGGCAGAGGAAAAGGAAGACTAAAACAAATATCTATTAAAAAAAACCAAAAAAAATAACCCCTCACCCCCCCAAAAAAAAAGATTTGAAGTATTACTTATTTCTGTTTTTTATTTTTGAGTAATATTTTTTTTTCAAGTCGAAAATGTAACATTTTCTTTTCTAGGATGCACTGCATATCTGTTAGTCTTAATGGCTGCTGCAGCTTCATCTCACTGTTTTGCTAAATCACTTCTGTTTCTTTTTGCTAATTTTATCTTGTTGTGAATAAACTAAAATTTCCTTCTTGTTGGTCAGTTTTGGAGGATAACCAACTTTTGAAAAGTCACTGATGTTCTCTACAATCAGTCAGCTTCTTTTCTGACCTTCTAATTTTGGGTTGCTATGTAGAACAATTCCATTTCTAGAACACCATAAAACTTACTTCTTCCAAAAGAATCCTTTGATGTGATTCTATCAGCCAGCTCTCATCTTCAATTCAGCATCTAGGTTTTTAATTAAATGAACCAAATTTAATAAGAAAAACCTGTCCTTAGAAATCATACAAAAAAAATCATTATTCTAGTTTTTGTAAATAAATTATTCCCCATCTTCTGCTATTCTCTTACTGCAACTGTAGAATAATTTAAATGTCTTAAATGTTTACTGAATCTTTCATTTATTCTCTTCTAATATTCTACATATACAGAGGAAAGTGGAATTTAATAAAACTCTGCTTATCTGAATCATACCATATCTGTAGAAAAGGATTTCACTGCAAATATAATTGAGTAGTTTTACAGACTTAGGACTACACAAAGCTGACAGTTTAGCATTATAATATAGGTTATCTCCTGATGTATATTTTTTTTCTTATTTATAATCATTGTTTTTGTTTGATGTCTTCATTTCAAGACTCTGTATGTTGTCTCTTTCTTGTAGGCTTAAAAATTATTTGAAGAAAATTCGTCCTTTCACAATGGACAATGTGAGTTTTTCTTTGCCTTGGAAGTCCAGAAGGTCTGCCTGGCTATAATTTTGCTACATAAAAATCAAGACCATGGGAAATGTGTTATTTCTGTTTACAAAATATGCCAATATATTAGTAATCAATGATATTTCTGTATAAAATGTCATTCTTATGAATATATATGCCACTTTATGTTTTTTGTGATTCTATGAGGCATCATAGCTTATTTCCTTCTTAATTAACCTCCAACTCAAGAGGTAGAATATATGTTATCTGAATGAACTGCTGACCAAATAAATGACATAATTAAACAAATTGACTTTGTTTTGAGAATTAGATTATTTTCTACCAAATGTAAAACCTGAAAAGCAAAGTATATCCATTCTTATCCCTGTCAACATTCCAAAAATAGGTAAAGATGATAGGTCAAAAGCCTTTACAAYAGCCAGGGATCATTTGGGTAGAACAGACATGGGTTATTCCARGAGCTGAATCATATCTGCACTGTGAAAAGGAAAAGGGAATAGAGAATAGAGAGGGAACAAGTTTAGAAGAGAATTTGTTCAAAATTTCTTAGGAGTGGCTGGAAGAAACTTCTCAGATTGAAATTTAGCTGTCAGTATGTCCCTGAGGAGGTGAGCAAAAAACATCAGTCAGTCGTCAATGTGAAAAKCATTCTTGAACAATCTGTGACTACTGATCTTTTCTCCTGACTTTATCATGGCCAGTACCCAATGGGAGAATAGACAACAAGCTGATTGTGCATCATACACACAAATGAAATGTAACTCAGAGGAGAGTTGCTGATCTGCTGAAGTATAAATTTTGGTTTCAATTAAGAGCTGCTACTGCCATAAGCAGGTAGCCCACACAGTCAATTCCGTTCTCTGAGGCATGCCAAAAGAGAATTAAGATGCTGATTCCAGAGCTCCCAACCTCCAGTGCCAGAAATGATCATTATGCAAAAACACCATTGAACTTTTCATACAACTGTGTTTGAGAATATCTTTTGAAAGGTTAGCTAATTCTTATTAAAAGACTTATAACACTGGTAATTGTATCACTTGCCCTATTATGGCAATTGCAGATTACTTTCAATGCCAGGAAACAGACTTTTGRTCCTTGCATCTTTTAGTCAAAAGGGCTGAAAATCCTCCCATTACCATTTTCTCTGTGTTTGTACCTATGGGCAGAATTTCTACATGGGCAGAATTGTTTCCCARCTTTCTCTTCAATAAGTTTATTTGATCTCGTCAAGACCCAGCTAAGGCTAAAACACTTAAGTGATGAAATGCTGTTATTTCTAATTATTRTATGCTTTCACATCTCCCAAACATGAAAAACAAAGGTAGTTGGAGGTTTATGATCTCCTGAAACTGTTATATATACAGCCTTCTCTCTCTCCTTCCTCAGCATCATCTATCCTTTCCTTTAGTTTTACTGCTGACATTGCCCATTGAACATATTTTCTTGTAATTACTAAGTCCTTATTTTTTTTTCTAAAATGATCTGTCAAATGGGTCTGTGAAATAGAGACATAAACTGTGATTTTGGTTTAGTTTGGCAGTGCTATACTTTATTGTATTACCAGCAACCTTACTAGCCAATGCAGGTGTTTTGTAGCAGTAACTGTCCTCCTCATTACTTAGAATCCCACTAAACTTTAATAGATTTTAAATCAGCTTTGGATTTAGTTCTTTTAAATCACAAATCAGTTAAAAAAAAAAAAAAGATTTTTTGTAATATCTGGAGTACTAAATCACCGATAAATAAGATTAATTATCATTGGTGTTTTGAGATCTGCTGGTGAACCACTTTTTGAGATCCTTGTGCACATTTTCCATGTAAGTCATGAAGAAAAACAGCTTCCTAAAGTTTCAGCATGAGTACAGTGTTTTTAAAGCACTCCAGAAGACATGATAAACAGAACTGTTTTAATTATACAGACTAAAACTYGTTAACTCTTGGAGATGCACAAATACAAGACAAGTCCAAAAAGATCAGAACTTAAAAAAAAAAGTACATGGCTGGCAAAGAAGACTGAAAAAGGGTCTGATCAATCAAAAAGTTAAAAAGCTAAAATGAACTAAAATAAAATGAATTTTAAAATAGCAGAACAAGAACCATATACTGATATTTAATAGGGAAAAATTGTCCTTTAGCTAAGTTTGAACTAATTAAGAAGATAGATTAAAAAATTTAAAATACTGGCTATTGATATAAAGGGTTGCAAAATAGTCTCTTCTGAATAAAAGTGCTCTAAGTTACTAGGTATGCATACTCAGGTGCACTGGGCACAGGAAGGAATAGCTGAGAAGTTAATTTTTTAATTGTTTTAATTTTTAAAATTAATTTTAATTTTTATTTATTTATATTCAGAATACAGCATCAAATTTTCTTAATTCTGGCATTTTAGAAGGGTGATCCATAAATGAGAGACTAGACATTAATTCTGGACAAAATTAGCAGAATCCAAATTCAGAACTTCATTAATAAAGAATTAGACAGTAAAAGTACAATTAATAACAATCAATTTGCTTTTAAAAGAGGTACTGCATGTCACGCAAAATTATTTTCCATAGAAGCAAYGGAAGTAAGGATTTCTTTTCTTACCTGCTAACTGAACACGGTCAACTGCATCTGTGAAAATCTGGGACCTTCTGTGTAGAATGTCCTTAAGTCTCCAGCCCTCATTTTTCTTGGTGCATCAACCTTAGACCTGCTCCTCAAAGCAGTATTTTAGTGATAGAATTCTCTCAGAATGTGTGTGTATGTGTRTGTRAGTGTGTGATTATGTCAACAACTCTGAATTCTATTTAATACCTTGATTTCCACTTTATCTCAGGAAAAATGACAGCATTTAACCAAAGCAACTTTCAGAATGTATGTTTTTTTTAAGATATTACAGAAAAAATCCACTGTATAACAATGAACAGTTCACATCTAAACCAAATTGGTCCATTATTAATTATTGTTCCTACAATATTTTGACYGATGCTGCTTAAAAATTTGCCACTGAATTTGTTCCAGAGGGAATCTGATTTCATCTATCAGGTTAGACCTACAAGAGAATCCTAAATTCAAGAAAAATACCCAAGTTAATTTTGTCTTMATTTCTTCCTGTATTTTTAAGACCCTAAAAGAGCTATTCAGAAATACAAATTGCATTGGTACCAATCAGGAGCAGATAGGAACTTTTTATGGCATGGCCAATTGTATTCCCTTCTTCCAATTTTATTTAACTCACCCAGTTACAGGAGAAGATACAGAGTTGCTCACTCAGATAATGAGAATTCCACCCCAATTTAAAAGTACTAGATTTCTAATTTCTCTTTCAAGTATTTGACATTCCATAATAAAGGAACAAAGTTTTCTTCAGCTAAAGATATTATAAAAATAAAAGTTCTTCATAATGTTCTCCTGTCTTTGCACATGAATATTGTCTCACAACATTCATTCTTTTCACTCTTAAAATGCTCAGATAAGTACCGTAGGAACATTTAGGTTACGAACTCCATAAGGAAGATTGCCACTTTTTTTTCTTTTTTTTTTTTTTTTTTTTTTTTTTTTTTTATTTTTTTTTTTTTTTTTTTTTTTTTTTTTGTCTAAACTCATAAATACTTCTTACAAACAAACCCCAAAAGTACAGAGTTGATAAAGTTTATAGTAACTTAAAAATGGTTAAAGCAACTGCATTGTTATCAGCAAGCCTGCCATAATTGCTGCAGCAATTTATCACTGCTAATGCTGAGACTATTTTTATAAATAATTTTGAGCCCCTTTCAGCTGCAACGTCAGATTCTCAGCTGCTTGTCTGAACCACTGTGGGGGAGGATGAAGTGGGGTTCTATTGTTTCACCTGAGATTCTGCCTTGAGAACACAAATTACATTGAATTCAGTCTCCAAACTGGGATGAAAGGTTTTGCTCTGTAAAATTTAGTTCACACAAYGAAAACTGAAGAAGCAGTAATTCTGTGTTGGGAATTACCAGAGAAAAAACTGTGATACATTTCTGAGTCATTGACAAACTATAGTTCCTGTGCAAAAACAAAGAAATTCAAAGCAGCTGAGCTTATTAATTAATTTGGCCCAAATTTCATAATTGGATTAAAACAAGATTAAATACCAACTCCATTTAAAAATATTTAAAGACATGTTGGTATTTAAGGCTTCATGAATATTTTTAATATAAATCATCACACTGTAAATGAATATTTCCATTTTCAGTTCATGATACTGAAGGAAAGGGGATATAACACATTCTCAAATACAGTGATTTAGAGTATTTGCATTTGGTTTCCTTAACATATGAATCAGCTTCTCTATTTCTGACCAATTAGTGTAACATATTTCCTATTTAATCCATTTTAATTGTTCAATTATATATATATAAAAAAATTTTTGGATTTTTCTTGCACTTTTCAGAATAGACAGAATATAATTTCTTAGAAAAATAAAACTACAATGCTCAAGTGAGGGTGTCTTCAGGAGTGTAATGTTCAGGCAAGTAGAAAGGAGACAAATATAACAAGAAGGCATACAAGTGCGCATACTTTCAGAGTAGCAGAAGCCACTTTTTCCAGGAACACCAAGAAACTGAACAAAGTTTATTRCAGCCCAGAGGAGACAAAATATTGTTGAACAGTGAAAAGGACTGAGTGAATAGTCTCAGTGTCCAGAGGGCAGATCTATGCACAAATTTCTTTAAAATTAGTTTCTCCGTCTTCCCCAAAGCCCCCCTAAGTTCTGTGTTTCTCGGTTTAAAACATTTTCATTCCAGTTTTTGCTTGACTGTTTACAGTTTAAAATGATTTGACTGGTTCTGGTGTCCTTACTTTAAGAAACACCTTTCCGTCGAACATCCCCARATCTCTACCTGGTTGGGCAGAAAATCGTCTCTTTATTTTAATGACATTTCCCCAGCACCTGTCAACATATTCAGCCTTTAGAAAGACCTAACACCTTTGTGTTAACATAAAACTGTTCAACATTATATCATCAAACTCTATCTGACAGACTCCTGCTCAATGTTAACCTATTAGGAATGCACATGAAATGCTAGTAATTGTAGCATGTGTTTGAGTCTGAGAAATACAGATGTGACAATGATTTGTCTGCTTTGTTCTCTAGCAATGAGTGGACAGGAATAGGCTATATGTTATTGCTGCAGAAACAGATCATTTACTGGATTTTGCCTCCAATAAAAATAACTCATTTAAAAGCATCAAGTCTGGCCTTTCATTAATGATGCTTTCAAAYTTGCTGAAAATCTACGGCCACAGAAGATAGCTTGCTGCTTAATGTTGATTCTCTGTCATGACTTTAGAAATAAAAATTATTTCACATAGTTTTTATTTATGATTTTGAGAATAAAATAATTTTCATGAAATCACATTTCTAGAGAGAATTTGTTTCAACAGTTTCTCTCTTCAAAAATTTTATCTTTTTTCTTACTGTCTTTTCTTGCGTTGTCTTCATTTGTTATATCTGCAATTCTTAAGTGGTCTCTCTTTCAGTTTCAATTGATTCTTGAAACCCAGTCTTTCACATGAGTTGTAGTTGAGGCACTTCTGTGTGTGAAAAATGTTGGTTTTTGCTAGGATATTCAGTATGTGAAAGATCTAATTCTGAGGCTGAAACTAATACGATTTGTGAAAAGTTCCAAGAATTTAATATTCTAAATTAATGTTTTTTAATTGAACATATGAAGAATAGGATACATTTTTATTAAGTATCGCTGCTACAATCAGTTTTTTATGCAATTGTACATAAATTCCACAATTTTTCTATGATTGTCTAGGAGTACTTGCATCTAATTTTTGCTAAGCTGAATGCTGCAGCTTTAACGTACTTGTTAGTACATTAATAGGAACTAAATAATTGAAAATACTATAAAAATTAATATTTTTTAAATAGCCCTATCTATTGCTTTTAATTTCTAATCTAGTAATGTCCAATTTTACCACGCCTTTTTTTTTTTAAAGAAATATTTATATTTCACATTTAAACAGTTGTTCTCCTTGTAATTATCTGTTACTAGAACTCATCAAAATGTTACTTACTGAGGCAAAAAAAAAATTATCACTGTAGCTATTTTTTAGTAAAGAAAAACATGGAATATATCACCATTATAAATGATCATAAGTTCTTTAGACTGACAAGAGAAAAAATCATTTCTCCTCTTACCCCAAGACCTTCCTCTGAACTTCAGAGGATGAGGTAACAAAACCCCTGTAGCAAAAGATTCTTTCTTTTCACAGCCAGTATCAGAAAGGCTGGAGTTTCTTCTGCTGGTTGCTTTGTCTTGTTCACGCTGCTGAAAAAGACAGCCCAACATACATTGAATTTGACACTTCACTTCAGGACAAATCTGCAACTGTGGTTTTTGCATTCTCTCTTCTGCTCATAAACGCCTTGAAATAAGTGGAGCTCCATCAAGAGTCAGGACTAGAGGTTGTGAGAGTGACAGCATGTTTTACACACTCGCATGCCAGTGTGACAACAAAGTCCATTTTTAGAAAGCTGCAAAGAAACCTCTCTGCATCAGTGTCAAATTAGAGATACTGTTCTGAAACACTGATTACCACTGCATATTTAGCCTGTGTCAGCTGAAAGTATCTGACTTATCTATCCATCTATTACTGCCTGCTGCTCAAATGAATGTCATCTTGTCAATGGGCTCGTCATTACGTTCAGCCAGAAGGTTTGCAGACTTCCAGCTCTGAGAAAGAGCTATGATGGTGTTTATGGATGACTTCAATACYAGCACATCCCTTTTTTAGGAGTGTCAAACCTCTTGGCAATCTGTTTTGTTGAACAAAATTGAGTCCCTGCTGTGGTCAATTCATGAGCTCTATATACCATTTTTTCAAGGTGTAGTTCCTCAATGATTCTTTATGCCTTATGAATGTTCCACTTAAATGGTTCCTTTAATGCAACTCTGCCTGCTTGTGTAGTTTTATTTGTTTCTAAAGGTACAGTTCTGTGTGAGAATGTATCTGGAAAAATCATGTATAACAAGCAAATTTTATGACAAGCTGAGAGACTAGACAGAACAATTTAGAAATACCTAATTTTATTTTTAATATTTGTCTTCTATAAATTATTGATTAAATTAGATTTAAAACAAAGTATAAAACATAAAAGCAAAGTATTTTCTAGAAATACTGTGCCTGCCCAGGCTGCCAAGGATATGATTTTTTTGTCTCCAAATGTTTTTTTGTCACTGTCTTTCAGACAGTGAACTTGTGTTATCTGAAACTTATGGAAGGCAGATTTTCTTGGGTTAGGTGAGGTTTTCTTGGTTTGTTTGTGTGTGTGTGTGTGTGTGTGTGTGTGTGTGTGTGTGTGTGTGTGTGTATGTACAAACATATTTAGAAATTGCTAAAAATAATTTCATGTTTAGATGCTTGTTTACACTCAAAAATCTTGCAGGAAAAAGCTGCTAGCCTTTTTTTTTTTTTCATTTTTCTGTGTCATAAGTCGCTGCAGTATTTAGTATTTGCTTTCTGAAATTTCTGACAGGTTAGAAATACTGCATGGGTGATATAAAAAAGCTTGTTGGTTTACAAATAAGAGTAAGATAAATAAATTAAAAGATGCTCTTAAAAGAGTAGAACCTAGTAAGGTGAGCGGCACAATGTGACCAAGAGATGTGCAGAAGAAAATAAATTGGGGTATTTGTCGAGAGTTTCTCTCCGTGCTCTGCACTCTGTTGTTGGMCACCTCATTGAACCACAGTCCTGCAACACCAGATGTCAAAGAGGTGATATGATTGTGCAGAACTGTGCTTATTAAAGGGAGTGATAACATTGCGGAGATGGAAATAGAACCAACAGAGGAGAACAGAGCCAAGAAGGGGAACTATTTTTCCTTCTGGCTTCCATCTACCACTGAAATCAACTCTATTGGTGTAAGTGGCTAAGGATTTACCCGTGAACAGAGATTTTAGGTCCCTATTAAGAATATTTATTAAACACACTTACTAAAATTAGACAAAAAAAAAGAATAGTTATACTAAAAGTAATTCCTGCATCACTGAATGATGATTAATTCAAATGCCTTCAACTGACCTTGAATTCGCCTTTGTTTTAGCCCTGTCTTTTATTTTATTCTTTGTTTTGCATTGTGCAAATTCCGCTGAGAGTAGGAGTGTAACTGGAGAGCTAAGGAGTACATGGAAAGGAAAGAATCTGTAAGTTCTGGGAATAACTCTACAGTCCTTTTCTGGATGGAAATGTAGTCCACTACTGTATTTGAAACAGCAATTCCCTATGATTTGAAGCAGTTTAAAAGGCTTCTCTGATCTCTATGTTTGTTTCTGTCCTGCCATTCTTGGGCTGCTTTATAAACAAAAAAACCTATGATTTATATCTTTTTCTAGCTTGAAAAGTGTTTTATAAGGCTACTAGCAATGCTGATCTAGTAATCACATACAGAAGTGGCTACTTTTGTAAAAGACAGCAAAAATCATTTTTTCCAAATGCATCACCAACAAAAAGAGTGTTAAGAAAAATCTSCATCCATCCTTTACTGCATGCAGGGGGAAATATAATGTCAGAGGATACAGAAAARGATGTGGAACTTAATTCCATCTTTGCTTCAATCTTTAATAGTAAGGCCAGTCATCCTCGGGGTATCCAGCCCACAAACTGAAAGATACAAYTGGGAAGCAGAATAATAATCAAGGAGGAAATGATCAGCTACTGCTWTATCACTTAGACACACACAGATCCATGTGGCAAGTGGGATTTACCCAAGGGTATTGAGGGAGAGGGTGGAAGAGCCTTTCATTCATTTACTAGCAGTTGTGACTAAATAGAGAGGTCCCAGGTRACTGGAAGTCAGCAAATGTGATACCCCTCCACAAGAAGGGTTAGAAGAAAGATATGGGGAGCTACAGACCTCTTGTGATGGGGAAAGTCACGGAGCAGATCTGTGAGTGCCACCACATGGCATGTGCAGGATCCACAGGAGATCAGGCCCAGCCAGCRTGGATTTAGGAAAGGCAGGTCTTGCTTGACCAACCTGATCTCCTYMAATGTCAAGTGAACGGGGGACAGGCTGTGGATGTTGGGTGCCTGGACTTAAGTAGGGCCTTTGATCATTTCYCATAGAATTCTCCTGGAGAAACTGGCTGCTCATGGCTTGRACAAGTGCACATTTCACTGTAAAAAAACCCAAACCTGGCTGCATGGCTAGAGCCAGAGAGTGATGGTGAATGGATTTACATCGAGCAGTGTCTGGCTGCAAGTGTTTCCTCCAGGGTTCAGTGTAGGGCTGATTCTATTAACCAGAGAGGTCCCAACTCAAGTTACAAATGTAGCACCTGCCTACAAGAAGGGTTGTAAAAATAAAATCAAAGGGATGAAGCTCCTCTTCTTACCAAGAAAGGCYKACAGAATTGGGATTGTTCAGCCTGGACATGAGAATGTTCTGGGGGGATCCTTATAACAACCTTCCAGCAGCTAAAGGGGGACCAAGAAGAAATCTGTGGAGGGTTTTTACAAGGAATGTAGTGATGGGACAAGGAGGAAGGGTTTTAAACTGAAGAGACTAGGTTTGGATTAGGAAGAAATTCTTCACTGTGAGGATGGTGAGGCACAGGAACAGGTTGCCCCGAGAAGTTGTGGATATCACATCCCAGCAAGTGTTCAGGGCCAGGTTAGACATATCTTTGAGAAAATGGTCTGGTGAAAGGTGAAAGGGGCATTGGAATTACATGATCTTTAAGACTGCAGAATCACAGAGACATTTCAGTTAGGAAAGACCTCTAAGATCTTCACATCCAATGTTTGATTAATTACTGTCTCATCAATTAGACTATAACATTTAAGTGCTTTGTCCAGTCACTCCCAGGGATGGTGACTCCACCTCTCTGGGCAGTCTAGTTCAAGGCTTAATAACTCTTTAAGAGAACAAATTGTTTCTGGTCCCTTCAAATACAAGCCATTCTATGATTCTATGAAGAGAGAGTATGAAGTATTTAAGCAGTTGGTACGAACATTCAAATGGAAATTTTGTCAAGACACTGAGGTAATGCTAGAAYGTAGTCATGGAACCTTCTCTTAGTTTTAGGAGGATTCATTTTCCCACCATTCCTAGGAAAGGGAATTGACCAGTCTTATTCTAATTAATTAAAATTCAACACTTATCCAGTAATTCAGATAGCTAGATGTAATTATATGCTTTTCATTGTTATGTTAAATGTATAAAATAAAGAGCATTCTGCTAGGGAAATGTTGCTTAATATGCAAGGTACAAAAACGAAGAGTTGTTTAGTAAACTGTAAATACTCTGAGGCATAAGCTCATTATTTCTGTTGCAACTCAAAAGAGCCTCACTAATTCACATTAATGACTTGGAGACTAACTGTAAATTACTGAAGTTTATTATGAGACAAATAAGTAGGTGAAATAAATGGTAAAACTCTCATGGACTTGCAATTGTAGCTTGATTGGTATCAAGGCAAATGAATAAGAAAAATAGGAAGAACTAAATAGAAAATATCTGCTGGTCATTTACATGATGCACAGTTTCATTTCAAGTATTTGGGGGTGAACATAGATGGAACTAAACYAGGTTAATTAATCTCTTTTTAAGTAGAAATAATGGAACAGAATTATCAATTTAAAAAAAAAAGGCACATTAATTTTTTAATACTTACTGAATTTTATATTTTGCCTTCCACTTTAAAATAATAATAATTATTAAGAAGAAGAAGAAGGAAAGAAGAAGAAGAAGATAATCCCTTTTATTTGGCCACAGAAATCTACACCTCTACAGGAAAAATGCTGAGGAGTAGATACTGAGTCAGCTTTAGAACACAAGATATTGTAGGCTGATGCTTTATTTTTCATGGTGTTATTACACAGAAATTTCCTAATTTCAGAATCACCCACCAGTTTGTGATTAGATGCAGCATGCTAACAACAGCATTATCCTTTTCTGGGTCTCTATTTTTTTCTTGTTTCCTGTTTTTGTTTTTTTGGTTTTTTGTTT
>NW_026623546.1:179322-180532 GCF_030028575.1 Malurus melanocephalus
TTGAGACAACTGGAGGAAATAAACTACAACTGGAGGAAATAAACTATTTTACATCTGAGATTATAAAAAATAATAATTCACAAGGTGTTTTCATATTTTCATTAATTGTAAATTCTCATCTGTTCGTCTGGAAAAAGTCTGCTAAAAGTCATAAGCCATTCACTTAATGAAAGAATATTACTCTGTTTTGCACTTCTTTTTCTTAATATTCTGCTTGCCATCTGCATCTGAATTTAAAGATCCAAAATTCTGTAGAAACTGGAGCTGTACAAGGGGATGGATCTATTTCAAAATAAGTGGATGACAGAAAAATCATATGGACTAAAAGTCACAAGATGAACAAATAAAATGCACTGGAAAAGACATATGACCACTTACCTACTGAAAAAACATCTAGGATTTGTGCCCATTATCACAGAAAGGTGGAAAATGGTTTACACATACAATTTCACAAAAGCAATCCTGTTTATCTGTATTCTGATAAGTAGCTTTTCTACATCAGTGGAATTAATTTTCAGGATTCTGGCAACTAACTTACATAGAATAAGGGTTTTCTGGAGACTACTTCTATGTGTAGCTCCAGCTTTCGATTTCAAGTAATTCTGCAGGGGTTTCTTTGTCTTTTCTGTGTTAAATTAAATGCAAAACAACAGATAGCAACAGTGCTGAACATTTTCTGTGGAAATTATTCACATACATAGAAACTCAGGTCCTGAAAGGATTTAGATGCTGCTCCTCCTAGAATGGGAAAGTGTGATTTTTTTCGTTTTATCAATGAAAATAAAGCCCTGAGGTACAACTTGGGTCTCTGCATCTCACAATTTAGCACTGAGATTTTCAAATATCTCTTTCTATCACAGGGGTATTGAATGCACTCTGTGTATTTTACCATCTTACACAGCCCCACAGAACAGTTGTAGCTTTGTTGTGCTCTCTTACAGGTGTGCTCCAAATTCCATGCAAATGGCAAAAAAACCCTGTTGATGACAGGCTGCAGGGCACTCCGGAGAGGAGGAGCAGAGACACAAAACTGTTTTCTTTCTCCTACWATATCCAGTAGTGCAGGGGGCTGCAAGGTGCCTGTCATGAGCACCGTCTTCCATGATACTGTTCCACAGGCTTTCATAATAGTACCCTAAAGTGGGTATCTTCATATCTTCTGCCTTTTCACTTGGAGAATACTCCAATTTTTTTTTTTTTTTTTTTTTTT
>NW_026623546.1:180642-185521 GCF_030028575.1 Malurus melanocephalus
TTCATGTAAGAAGCCAGTTTCACTGCCCAATTTCATAGGTGTAGTCTGAAACAGGTGTTTTTTATGGAAAAAGGATAGGCATCCATCTACTAAAAAAAAAAAAAAAAAAAAAAAAAAAAAAAAAAAAAAAAAAAAAAAAAAAAAAAAAAAAAAAAGAAGACTTGCATATTTAAGACGTGTTAAAATAAATAGAAATCAAATATAATACAGACTCTGGTGTCAAATGCATAAAATGCACTCATAGAATATTTCTTTAAACAAGTTTAACATTAAATGAGTTCAAAAATACAGCTTGATAGCAAGTATCCATCAGTACATATATTAGTTCAAAATGCATTCAGAGAGAAAAGTCTCAGTTAAGAAAGAAAGAAAGAAAGAAATAGAGAACAGACCTCACATTCCTGTGTATTGAAAAAAACCCTTCCCTCTTTACCAAATAAATCTTTCTTAAAGGCACCTTCTGACATTCACTGTGACAGAGAAAATAGCCATCAGCAACAACTGGCAGCCRAAGAATATTGAGCTGCTTTGAGTTGTTCTCAAGAGATAGGAAYTCCAGCAAACAAATCCTTTTACACTGGCTAAAAATGTCCATTTTTTTTTTTTACCTGTGATCACCAGATACTCAGCAAATAAATCTCTCCTGCAGCATCCCTCTGCTGCAGAGCTCAGTGAGATTTTTTCAAAGCATTGTATTTCTATTGGCTTTTTTATACTTTAAAAGTTTAGTGAAGGGCTAAAGGCATGCTTTAGTCCTGAATTACTTCTTTATTTTTGCAAAACAAGCTAAAGTTTAGTATCTCACATACAGTTGTCTGTGATGTAAGAAATTTAGCACCCTTCTCTAAAGATTTCTCTATCATTGTTTAAATGTCATAGATCACACCCAGTTAGAACTCTCTGTATAGACTATTTAGGTACTATGGTACTGATAATRAAAATAGTAATTATATATAAACAAATGCACATTTGTTTATATTATTTATAAAATAAATAATGYACATTTATAGATTAAGGGTATAGATTTGTGAAAATAATAGACCTGAATAAAAATGCAGTKCTTCCAAGTAAAACTAGCACTCCAGCTTCTGCTAGAGTGTGGCTTGAATTACMATGAGGATGTACAATATATGACTAGCTGTTTGCAAGCACAAAAAGCTGTGACCATGTAGCCCAACAATAAGTTTTGTCATGGCTATTAACAGGCTATAAGGTTTGTATTGAATTTGCTAAACATCAGGATTGAGGCTTGTCAGATTTGGCCTGTCTGAACTTTACTTGAACTGTCTTACAGATTTGTTTCACTATGAAAACTATTTCTTTGTTTGACCAGGTGTTTACAGCTAATTAATTTTATTTTTGGTTTGTTTTTTTTTAGTGTGGTGCAAGCATGGTTTTACAAAAGCTAACAAGCAGTTATTCTGTAGAGAAAGAAATATTTCAACTCTCACACAATGGTATAGAGAAACACAGTCCTGGTATAGTAAGAGAGGACTTGAGCAGTGGAGACAAATAATGTGGCACAGAGGAGTAGAGGCATGAGAAGATCAGGGATGAAGCACAGATAAAGAGATCGTACAGTAATATATTTTTCTATTTGTGTAAATAAGAGAAATTAAGTGTCATTTCAATGGCCTGGAAAGTTTAGTGTCTACTGTGGCTGCATATGGCTTTACAGGACCTCTAACACCCTAATAACCTCTAATGTTAAACATACCTGGATATAAAATGTGATACTATAWAATAACTTCTTAATGGTATGTATTCAAGAAAACCTTGACCTTTTCTGATTATTTAGTTTTMTTTCTTTCTGCTAACTTCCCAAGCTTCTGGAAATACTTAAACCATGTAAAAAGTTATGCAGCACTTGTGTTTAGAGCCTCTGGTTGTGCTTCAGTAACCTAAGAAATTAAATAAAGTTACTACAGGATCTTATCTATATTCAGCAGCTACAATATAAAGTCCATATTTAAATTGTTTGGTTTTAGTTAATTTGCCTGAATACAGTATAATAACAGGAAGGTTCTGTAGGAATCTGAAATCTATTGCAGTCTGAGTCATATGAAAACACAATATGTTTGAACCCTCATGGCAAAATAACTTAATTTTCAAGGATATATTTTCAAAGAAGGTTTTGAAAAATGTTATTGTAAAAATAGATGCCTTGGTGAATATGCAAATGATTTTGCATGAGAGCAGACCAGCTATATGGTATATATGCAAGTGTTATATAAGGCATCTGCTTCCTAGCCATGCAAAAAGAAGTAGAGATAAGTATTTGATTCTTCAGGAAATACAGTAGGATAGGTCTTTTAAAGAAGTGCAATAACATTCACATTAAACCCAAATAAAGAATATTGAAAAGTACCTTGAAATTATGTGAAAACATAAATTTCTTTTAAATGCATGATCCTAAAGGAAATAGAATGCCAAACTGTTTTGGAAAATTTCCTCTGGTACATCTATAGCTCTGTTTTACAGGAATGAGATTTAAGAAATTGTAACTTCTTTCCTGTGCTGTGCTACATCGATGTTCTCTTTCTTTTTTTTTTTTTTTTTTTTTTTTTTTTTTTTTTTTTTTTTTTTTTTTTTTGTATCCAAAGATATAATGAAAGGCTGCTTAGTTCACAAATAACTCATTTTGCATTCTCTCTCACTAAATCTCAGTGATATGTTTTGTGTACAATACAAAAGCACACTGCAGTAAAATAATGAGAAAAGCATTAATATTACACAGATGACAAAAAGAAGAAAAGAAAATACTTATTGGAACATGGAATGAATCAAAAAAAGATCAGAATAATGGAACATATCCAATTACATAAAAACTAAGAAAAAAAATATTTTAAACACAAAGGGCAATTAAAAAACAATAGCAAAGAATTCATTAAAAGTTAGTTACTAAATTGAATAAAGGGCAAGAGATGATCTAATTACTAGGAATTTGACTTTGTAGAGTTTCATTCACATTACAAATAAAGGCTTTTAATTTCTTTCCTGATACTTTGCAAAACTCTCAAAAAGGTCTCTGTACCTTATTTTTGACTGTAGCAAAGTTCTCATTATCACGATAATAATTTAATATGGGTTTTCTATAGTTTCTTCAAATATTTTCCTCKCACAGATCTGACTTCTGAGTTCTGTTACTATAATTCATTTATGTGAAGTAAAAAAATTGACACAGAGGGACATATAAAACATTTAAAGAAAATAAAGACATAACTGCTCCCCATCCTCATTAGTCCAAAACAGTCAGATAGTTCTGTTTTGGTCATTGGCCAAAAAATTAATTGGAATATGTTGAAGGGTCTGTGACTGTACAGATGCTACCTGAAGACCTGCATATCAATTTTCAGGCTTTACCATACTCTTCAAGAATGCCACCCCAGCCTCAGCATCTTACCGAGGGTGCTTCCCTTGCCTTTAGCTTTATCATCTTATTCAGCCCTCTACTGTCTATTCCTCATATTTTCTTCCTGACACTCTGCTCTTTTATGATATTTTTCAGAGTTATTTACCTTTTCCTGTCAGTTTAGGTTGTACTTTAATAGAAATTTTAGAAGTTTCTTTAGTAAGCCTACTCTCTTCCAATGAAAGAGAAAGGAAAAAAAATACCCACAATTCTAAAATCATGTGCATAGTAGAAATTAGCAACCAAGTGCATAGCCGATATTTTTTTAGCAGCTTTTTTATGAAAGCCTTAATCTTTGTTCTTCTGGTAACTAGTTTCTGAGAGGATTGCAAAACTTATATAGAAAAAAGATTTCTTTTATTCTTATGTAATGACAGTATGAATCCTTCCCCTTGTTATATTTAATTCTTCTGCCACGAAGGAAAATCAGAAAGTGTGGTCTGTTTTAATCTGCTCTTTTAAGAGGTAAACAATGAAAAGAAAGTGGCAAAGATCACCCTACTTCAATTAAATATTTTTATAGCACTATTCAATAGTTCAGTCCCCAATCAGAGAATGTAAGAGGCTGGAGATGGCATACTGTTATATAGAAAATGGCAGTAGATATATTTTATAGAGTTTTAAGGAGTTTTATAGTAAGAATATCAGTGTAGCAGATTAACAAGGAATTTCTCAAATTTTGAGTCAGGACCTAGAAAACTCAAAAGCTTATAAATAGGTACGAAATCCAAGGATCTTGACCTTTTTAAATGTCACTGTAGCAACTAATTTTACTTTGGAATATTTTAAATAAAGTGGCAAACCTCCTTAAATTAGAACTCCTTTTGAAGTCCTTAAAGAGAAAAACTGGAGGGATAATAGAAATTTATAAGATTATATTTTATTGATGAGACTCAAATGATTACATTTTGCATTTTTAATATTAAAAAAAAAACCCCTAAATCTAGTTTACTGAAAGTGGGAGCAGCTGAATTTTTCATCACTACCTGTTGTTTAAAAAAAACAGAAAACTGAGTAAATGTAAGTGAAAACTACAACATTTGTTTTAATGACAAAGCAAATGGAATAGAAATGGATGAAATTGAAACTTTTCTAGTTAATTGATGATAATATTTTGATTTTGAAGTATTCTTGKTTTTGTGGGTTTTAAAATTTTCTAGAAATAAGAGTTTTATAATAATTTAAATGTTTTTTTTCAAAGACAGAATTTCAAAACRTTTGTTGTTCTCTCCGTCCACAAGTGGCTGCAGGAAAAAATCAATGTGTAATCYTAGTTCAGAAAAGCAGTTGTGAAGAATGTTCTTTATTTTAAAATAAACATATAAGATCTATGTGCTACACCACATTAGAATGTAATGCATCATAAATATGTGTGGTATTTTGAAGGTCAGCAGGAGTTAAGCTCTTAATTCTGTTAAGTGCTTTTGTAAAACCAGTGACTATATGCTCCGTAAGTCCATGAGGATG
>NW_026623546.1:186341-215500 GCF_030028575.1 Malurus melanocephalus
AAAAAAAAAAAAAAAAAAAAAAGTGAACGGTCGCCCATAGCAACAAGTGTCTTCCTGGAGGTTTCCATGTTTTTTGCTTTACTGAAGCACACCAAAGTAATGATAAATCACACACACGAGTTCCATACACCTTCAGTGCACCTTCAGCCTGATCTGCAGTGCTCAAGCTGTCATACTTTGAATCTCTCCTGGACAGAGCTGCCAATCATCCTAAAGATGTGAACAGCTTAGTGACAAATAGAGACCAGAGAATGAGACAGAGACCACCAAACTCACTCATTTGTAAATTTAACAGGATTTGGCTATAGGGCTTCAGTGTGAAAGTGTGGTTCATTAATCTAACAATTTCTTTCAATTGCATTTTTAGAAGATACTTTTGCAGATAAAGAATCTCAACCCTTTGATATTGTTGCCATCAAACAAAAGAGAATCCACTTGGCCCCATTCAAGCTTTCAAACTCAGCATTCTTCATTAATTTGTGCAAATTCAGAAAACAGACTTTCACACTAAGCTCTGAACTTTATTTCTCAAATCTGCTTCACTGGGAAAGAAGCATGGTTCAAACATAATAATTTTAACAGGAAGGAATCTGGAAAATTAAGTACCTCAAAGCAAAACCTGAAACACAGAGACACAAGAACTGAACAGCATATTAAAGAAAAAAAACAAAAACAAAACAAACAAACAAAAAAAAAAAAAAAAAAAAAAAAAAAAAAAAAAAAAAAAAAAAAAAAAAAAAACAAAAAAACAAACAAAAAAAAAAAAAAAAAAAAAAAAAAAAACAGAGAGACAAAAGTTCATAAATATTTACATAGGGATGATTTTAATTTAAATAAGAAATACCCAAAGGTTCTTAATAACTGCACCATAACCAAAAAGCATTAAAACATTTTATCTGTGCCTATGGTAAGACCACAGACAGAAAATCAAACTAAATATTAATAGGGATATATATATAATCAAGATAAAATATAACATTTCTGTACTTTAAAATCTTTTTTTTAAGTGAAGCCTAGTTCTGTTTAATGTAATAGCACATTTTCTTCAGTTATAAGTACCATATGTTTGAGACGACTTTTGAAATAAACTGCTTTCCTCCAAAAGGTTTGCCAGTTACCMTTTTTGAGGTTTTCTGGCTTTTATGAGATGGTTTACAACATATAACMCAGGAAAAATAAATGTGGATTTTAATATATTGTTATTCATTGCTTGTTTTCTTAATGTTTTGAAAATTGGGTGGTTTACCTGTCCCATTTTCTGAAGCAAAGCTAAGGCCAAATCCAGTGAGAAACTTATGTCCAGAAATGGTGAACARCAGGCATAACAGTGAAGTTGGACTAAAAGATCCAGGGATGATTTTTTTCCCTTCTGGGAATATTTCTTTGTTCTTATAGACTTGTACACTTGTACACAAAAGTTAACCTGTGTGCAAAATTTTGAGTCTGGCATTCATTCTTTAAGGGAAATTTGGCTGTTTCTCAGAGGCCTAGGAGAATTCATAGATTTACGTTGAGTCTATATACGTGGGAAGTTAAGCACATAGATATGACATACAAAACCAAAGAATTTGAATCTTCAGCAGGGAGTTACCTAAATTAAGGAATATAAATGGAAAAGAAATGTCTCCTACATCTTTTTCCACTGCAGAATTTTTCTTCCACCAGAAGCAAAGATTTGTAAAGGTTTAATAAGTAATTCAGTAATCACAGTATAAATACCTATTTAAGGAAGGAAATTAAAATTAAGGAATTTTGAGGGACTGTTTAAATATCTCATTTTACAGTGAAGACTTCCAGTGAATTGAAGAGAATAATTTCTCTGTTGCACTGCACTGCTGTATTTTGGTTAGAACAGCCAATAATGGGGAGAAAGGCTTCATGAAATAGTCAYCATGGTATTTCATTGAGGAGGGGAGACATGGACTCCCTTAGTCCTTTAAAAATTTATCTTAGATGCAGTTATATGAGAAGACATTTAATCCACTTTCTGAGTTTTTATCTAGTGAATCTGTAACATTTTGCTACCTGTATTACTTCAAAGAATACTATCGAATGGAAAAAGGATCATTTAACTGGGAAAGACTGATAAAAAAATGACCACAGGTTTTCCCACATATTTGAAGTTTTTTTCAGCAACCTTCAGAAAAATTTAAATTTGAATGTCCTCACACTGGATCTCTTAATTCTCTGATGAGTGTTTCAATTTACCAAACTTGTGAACACTGAAGTGATGAATGATTACTAACCATAATTCACAGGATAATCTAAGACTGACAGTAGGTACACAACTCTGGAAGTGAAGTGAATGGAAGGAATCACAAATTTTGACCTTTCAATTGAATGATTTCCTTCTCACCAGTGAAARAATTCAGTATTTTTAAGAATTAAAAGAAACTCCCAAACTATTGAAGAAAAAATTAGCTGTGCCTTTGGAAGATGACTCTCTATTCCAAAGCTAGGTGACAATTAAGCAAGTATCAAGTGGGATGGTTACACTACGATTCTAATTTTTATTTCAAAATTAATTTAAACTTTTAAATTACTCATAGTTCTAACATTTAATTAACTATTCCTTTGGAAACTAAGATTCAATCTCAGATTTGTTTCTTTTTTTTAAAAAAAAACCCTCAAATTATGGCAAATTGGCCTTTTTCTCTCTTTTCATGTCAACTAATCTCTTAGGATTGGAAAATTATTTATTGTTCATTTTTAGCTAAAARAAATACATTCTTAAATTTTAATCCTCCACATATTCACAAATGCTTCTTTCTTATGTTGGGACTCAATCTCCTAGAACATAGTGTCAATAATTACTACAGACAGAGGGTAGGAAACAATTTATTTTCAAACACAAATGAAACCATTATTGAAGCAAAAGAGTTATATACTATATCTGCAAGGAATGAATTTACATACTTTCATTTCTAGAAAGAGCTTCTTGCTTTGAAATGGAAGCAGTTTTCTAACTTAAAGTAGGTAATTACACACTCCATTAAACAAGTAATTAACAGATTACAATTTAAAAAAACCCCTAACTTGAAAATGAGCAATTCAGATGCTAAATGTGAAGCACACTGTTATAATTAGCATAATACTTTTTGAAATGGATTAACAAATACACGATGAAAATGGGGAAAAAAATCTGTTTTCTCCATGCAAATCATGAGCAACAAATAGCATTTTATAAGTCAAAAATATCACAGTATAAGAACTTAGTGCAAATAYCTCATGCTAAATTGCTTGCTTAAATAAATAAATAACCTCTTCATTCCCTGAAGAAATAGCTAAAACTTTTGAAAGACTATTATTGTGTATACACCATGCTGGGTGCATTCATTATGCAAAGAAAACAAAAGGTCAGATGCTGCGTTTTTTACAAGCAAATATGTTTTTTCTATTAATTTGAAGATGCAAGTGAAACTTTACCTACCACTATTCTAAACACCAGGAAAAGCTGCSATAATGAGAAACACTATACAATACTTTATTCTTCCATGTCATGTGTTAATTTTCTACATCTGATGAAATTTCTCAAAATAAAAGTTAGTAAGTCCAGATAGGACAGTGAAAGGCATGAATGGGTTCATTGGATTTCTTCAGATCCTACAATCCAGCTGGCACATACAGGTACGAGATGTGTGCTTTTCAGCTGCTGCCCCGAAGAAATGTTCATTGTGCCTCAAAATTAAGGAAATGGACTTTAATAGAAGCTATACCCTTTGCATATAGCCAGCTTATTTAGTCTTCTTTATAGCTATCTGTGTAATTTATTGAAAATATATAATATAGACAAGAAATTATCAAGACAGAATCTAGTTTAACTTCTTTGCCACAGGTATTTAATCTAGCTGTTCTGAAATCTCATTTTAATCATCATTTTACTTCAAAATGGTATAATCTTCTTCTAACACACAGGAAGATTTTAATTATTCAAACTTTATTTTCAAATGTTCTTTCTTCCATAAAAGGAAATTACTAGAATAAGTACTAATACCATTTTAATTATTTTTATTAAATCAAAATAATTAACATATGGGGTTTTTTTAATTCAGAAAGACAGTGGAAGGTAATTAACAATAAACAAGAGCCTTCAAAATTTAAAGAATATGAAATCCAAAACCCCAAACAAAATATTCTTGTTCTGTCACTTCCTTTAAAAAAAAAAAATTCTACGAATTCTTGAATTCAGCTACTGGCTACCCAATCTAATTTATAGGACCTGACAATCAGAGCCCATGGCAATATGGCTGAACAGGAGCAATGTTCTGTTGAATGCATTACTGTCATGCTAAGCTGAATTACTCTCTTGCTAATGAAGTTGACCTCTTCTGGTGTTATTGCTAGCCAGGACAGTAAAGAAATTCAAATRTCCCAGAATCACTCAAGGCTTAATTTACATTGAAACAGAGCAATTACARAATATAATAAAATATTGAATTATTGTGAAATAATGAATCAAATGCAGCATCTGTGAATAAAGGAGACTGCAAATATTACAATAAGGAAATTGTTGTAGTGCAAATATATTATGACACCTCAATGTGATGGGTTRCTCCCACATTCAGCACGCTGGTTTCTTCCCCTTTCATTTACCCCATAGGTTGTTTTGATGAAGTATCATCTCACAGAGTTGAAGGATGATGGTCATGAGATGAAATCAGAATAGCAAAGGCAGTCACTATTCCTGAGTATCAGCAATAACTGTAGCTTTTTCAAGTAAATAAAGCTCTCCTCAGTTTCTTTTTACCCATTTTTTCCTTCCTTCAACATCKTTCTTGGGTTAATTTTGGCTACACTTCACTATTATCATGGATGGTCCTCATCCCAAGATGACACATGAGAACAATAGCCATTTAAAGGCTGTTTTTTTTCATTCTTCCAGGTATAACAGAATGTAACAAAATAAACATGAGAATGAATCTATAAATGTACTGTATTTCTTCTTTTTCTTCTATGGAGGAATGATTTATATGAAATTATCAATTTCTGCCAAACACCAGGAACCTTAAGACTCCGGAATGATGAATAGTTGAAACTAATTCCATAATCAGTTTTAGTGTAGTAAAGACAAAAGCCTGCACATAAATGTACATAAGTGGCAACAGGAGACAAGTTACTCAGACTGATACCGTACTGTTAACTGTTCCAAAAGTAAAACTTTTGCTGGTTTGCATTTTTGTTTGTTGTTTTAAATCTACAGATATAATTCCAGACTTGCTCCATTTAAGTAGCATTCTTATTTACTTCTATCTCCTTTCTCAAATAGTATAGAAAACTCTTATAGAATACTGTTAAACTGATTATTATTATTATATTCCTATTTAAATAATCTGTTTTCCAGAATTATTCAATTTAACAAAAAAAAAAAAAGAGCAATAAGTCTTATTCATCAAAATTTATTTCCAAATTATGTTCTAATGATGCATGAAATGCAATATTTTTCCTACTTATTTGAGATATGACTTTACTGGACATGAGTCTTTTGAAMCTGAAAAGAGATATTTGAGTACAGATCTCCCTAAAACTGTTACCCATATATTTTCAACAGCAAATAAATAGCCAGTGCTCCTAGTGATTCTGTAGAAAATAAAAGGTAAAAAAACCTATTTTGCTATCTATGTTAGACTTATTTTGATTTCCATTGTAATTTGAAAAAAGAAAAAACTTGACAACACCACCATTAGCCTAGCAATGTAGTAAACAGTGACTGCAATGCTCAGTCTTATGTTATAAAAGCTATTGCAGGCAAAAATTTAATCTAGAAAAGTGCTGTTTTKCTAGCCAGCAACTCTGATCCTCTTTCTGCAACTGTTAAAGACAAAATCCCTCTCACATTCTATCTGTAGATTATTTTTTATGATTAGACCTCTTTTCAATGTCACTTTGCTGCATAGTAACCAAGATGTGTGTGCAAAACCATATCAAAAAACACTACCTAGAACAGTTAACAAAATTTAATAATTTTAGAAGGTAAAACAACATAAATTCACATGACACTGAATCTGAATACACATTTCCTCTGTGAAAACAAAATAACATTAATAASTGATCTTATTGCAGACTTCAGTGYAGCTCACAGTCTTGCTTTAAGGCCTGAGAAAGATGTTTTTGAARCTCATTAGAAAAAGATAGCTTTTGCAGGAACTTCAGTTCTTCTGTTCAAACAATAACAAATAATTTCTAAGAAAGACAGGTAATTTCTATGAAAATTTCTTCTACTTGGAAGAAATAGGAGGTAAGGCAGAAGATTCCTATCCCTATCTTGACTTTTTTTTCAAATAATATTACTTTACATTTTAAATGAAATTGTTAAAGCTGCATAGGTAAATTTGTTGTAGCAGAAGAATATTTCAATTTCTTAAAACATGGCAATAGAACATTGTGCTTTTGATAAATAGCATTTATCAATTTCTCAAAGTGGGAAAATTTCCTTCATTTGGATTTAGAAGAAATACACCAGGAAAAATAGTGCAGGCAATTTCACAAAAATCATCATCTATATATCTGAATATAAAGTTTCTATTATGTTGTTCCCTATTTTCTTCTAGATCACACTACCAGAAGGTTCCCTCTCACTAGAAGTAACCAAAATCCAATGGAATCCACAGCAATATCAATAACAAACTTCAGRGTTCACTCCAAAGGTGACAGATGCTAGATACTACATTCAGATTAATTATTCTGTCACTGCTGTGTCTCCATTAGATATCAGAAGTAAATCCTTTTTTTTACTGCCAGCTACTACAAATTTCTCATACTTGACACCAGTATCTWTTGTTATATCTTCTAATGAGGTTTCAGAATGTCATCTTTATTAGAGGCAGACACAAAATAAGAAAGTGCAGTAAAGTTTCATTTAAGAAATGTCTGACATCTCTTCTTTCTTGCATCAGACTGCAGCCTCAGGTGACCTTAGCTGAGGCTCCATTCTTAAAAATAGCCACTTCTCAATTCTCAACCAATCTTTAGTCTTGAATGAAACAAAGTTCCTTAGTTAACTGTTAATAAAATCTGCTGGATAATGAATTTTTAATTTCTATTTAGTTCTTCTGGGTGGCAAACTGGTGATCTGCTCCAGTTCTGCTAGCCTTCAAGGTGAGGCACAGCTACTCTGCAAGCCACAGCTGCCTTTGGCAGTGACAGTGAAGTAATTCTTCAGTGTGCTGTATTAAATCTTTACAAAATGTGACACATAGATCTCATGACTACAATTTGGGAGAGATACAAGTAAAATGTATTCACAGTTTTTTGTCTGTACCKGAACTCATTGTTTGGGTTGTTCTACCAATGTTGAGTTAGAAGGACTTTGGCTACATGTCAGACAAAATCCTTCTGGATATTGAGTTTACCATATAACACACACTGCTCTAGCTGTTGGTAGACATCTCTGTGTCCTTTCCATGCTCAATTTCCCTATATCACTGAGGCTAAAACACTTGCAGAATATTGAATATCTTAGAGGACTTATGCGTTTCCACATTTCTGAAGAATTTGAACTTTWTCTAGATGGTATTAATTATAAAATGGAGGAATCACAAATAATAACATGGATATTGAAACACTTTTTCCTTATGCTATACTCCAAGTATAGATGTACACTATTATGAAACACATTATAAGCTCTTGGGAAGACTATTCCACCCCATCCATCCTGTTTACAGCTTTTATGAGAAAAGGTGTGAGGTAAAAGGAAACAGAAGWACACATTTGAAACTATATGCCTTGATATCAAAGTAGCATTGAAATGGAATCAGTTGGGGAGACACACAGACCTCAAAGCCCAWATGTGGTTTTAAGATATTTATATAGAGTATATATTCTGTATAAAATATAATGTTAATAATATCATATGACAGTGATCATTATATGTTTGCTCTTAATCAGTGCTTCAGGAGGAAGACAGCAACTATTTGTTTCACATTTTATTTTAAAAAAATATTAAAAAGACCAGTCAAATAGTGATATGTCATGATGGAGAGGTAGCAAACAACTCTACAAGCATTATATCCTCTTTGAACTACAAGTCCTACAAAAGCCAAAGAACTCTGTGAAACATTGTGGATAACATCTCATGCTGTCCAACAGTCCAAAAGTGCAGTTTGTGACACATTCCTTTAAGTTTTTCCATTGCATATAATTTGTCACAAATTAAAAATATTGCTTGTTTTCCTAAAATTCATAGGCCCAAGAAGAAAAGACAAAAATAATTACKTTTACCAGTTTCACCTCAGCTTAACAAGCTTAGAGCTACAAAATGTAAACATTATAAAATAATAACTCTTTACTAAGCAAAGGGGCTTAGTATATAAAGCCTATAAAAGGCTATAAAAATCTTGAACCTCCATTTCTTGTGTTTTTTAGCTATCATTTATACTTGGACAAAGGAAGTATAGAGTGCAGTCACATCAAAAGGCTCATCTAGTCCAAGTACAAAGTAGCATTTTTTGGTCTTATTATGCATAAAAATATTATTTGAGAAATAATATTCAGAAATTTCAGTTCATTTGAATGAACTATGTCAGAGTTTTGAGACAACTTATAAATTACTTCTAAAAAGTTTTCTTGGTTTCCAAGAAAGATGGTAGAAATATTTGTTGCAAAGTTTTTCATTCCCAGTCTGCGATAGTCTAAATATTTAATCAGGCACAAAAATACAAATTAAAGCATGATAAAAAAAGAAATTATGCATACCTCTCCAAAGTTCCCTGTAATAAAAAATTAAGAGACTAAGTGACTGAGASTATGTTACAGGGGACTTTCCATTAAGTACATTTGAGGCTGTAGGCAAAGCTGTTGTTTATGAAAGCTGCATGGAAGATATTTCATATTTCACAAAGTGCTGCATCTATTTATCTCTTATAGATTCAGTGACAAGGAAGAGATCCTTCTTAATCTGCTGCTCATCAGCATGTATAAAAAATCTTTGCTGGCCACAGTTAGGTATGATGTATGTTTGCTAAGTTTTCAGTGTTTCAGCAGAAGTGTCACACACATTACAATGATAGTCATTAGTGCTACTCACACATAATTGCTTTGTACATACCTCACCCATGCAGCTATTCATATATCAGTGTTGGAAATAGGTTCAGAACACCAATGTCAGCATCTTGATGCAGAGGGCTGAAACAAACACATTTGTTATGATTCCCTGTGCCACCTAGGAGATTTGAATGTTCAGTTCTCATTAATTAACATCCAAGTCCCCTGAATGCCTGACTATCTCAGCTTTCATCTCCTGTGAATCTTTCAGGAAACAGTATAAGCTTTGACAMTGCAAAGTTCAGTATGTTTAAATGTTTGTACATGGGAAGAAAATTTCTTTTATAATCTGCAAAGAAAAGGTTAAAAATACATAATAATAAGCAAAAAAAGATATTTCGGAGATATCAGGTATACTTATTAGCAATGTTTGGAATTACTCTGACAGCTTTCATTACAGTTACTCTCTCATTAATTTTTTAAAAATATTTTCCCTCTAAAGAAATGCAGTCAACTATGTTATAATTAACTTGGCTGCCAAAAGATATKATATATCATCAGACGCTCCACGGGCCTAAGGTAGTCAAAGAAAGTCAAAGAGTGGCAGCTGTATTGTTCAGTGTTTAATCAGGTCAAAGCTGTGGCAACTTTAATTATAGTTATTGTCAAGGCGCTGCTTAGTGCTTGCAACAAACCTTGTCATATGTCAGCTCTTGAATGTTTTCTTTTAGTCATTCATAAGTGAAAGGACTGTCCCTGTTAAAATTGACAGCCATGATTCTATTAGAAATAGTGGTATATTGCTAGATAAGTTTGGGGTAATTTGGACATGTAATGTGAGGACCAGAAGCAGGCAAACATATTGAGGTAAAATGGAAAAAGCCCTACTCTTGTAGCTAACATAGAGGATAAGAAACAGAGGTGCAGAGAAAGTGAGGCCAGCAAGTCACAGTCTTGTTTCTTTTTTGAAAAATCCCACTATATACACCTCACTAGTTTAAAAGCAAAATATTATCATGTGTTATCATGTATCCTTATAGCATATCCACCTGAGTCATCACACTATGCTAAAGATGTAGACCGGTCATTCATGCATCTGTCACCTGGCTCAAGAAATGAGTCCGTTTAGTGGCCCTTTGTCCTTTGTTTTCCAATTCATAGTATCTTTTTATTCTGCATAAATGTTACATTTTGCACCAGTGTTTCACTAGTTTTCCCACACTAATAATTTGGATCCAGGTGGAGCCAAACCAAATGGTTTTCTCCAGGTGTATACACACTCTCTCTATTCCCCTTGGATCCCAAGGCCCATCTGAATCAAACAAAATTTCTTCTCTCAAGGAAATTAACTGAAAGGATAGCTGGCTTCAAAATCTTTTCCTGTAAATCTGCCACATCTTAAAGCTGGGTAAAGTTTCCTGCTCTTTGCTCACAACAATCCTTCAACATTATTCTGGCATATATCATATCATATTACTGTATGCCTCCACAAACAACATTTGAAATGCATGCAGCCCACACTGCGGGTGTCACATTATGAAAAACAAGAGAACAGGCTTATTATTTATCTGGCAAGTTTATRTTTTCATAAGGGGTATTTGTTATAAACAGAAACACATAAGATGTGTCAGAGGCAAAGAAACTCCTTTGTCTGCTTGGTCTTTTGCTGCGGTTTCTTTGGTCATGATCCAATAGCTGTGCTCTAAATATGATCTTCTAAGGAGTGATTAGAAAGGAATATTCACTCCTCTCCAGCTACTGGAAGTTCTTCTGGGTTAGGGAACAGACAGGAGCAAAGCCAGAGGGGCAGGAGCCAAACCACAAGGACCTTGTGCCACTATACCTGGGCAAGGTGAGCTGGGCAGGTCAAGGGGTGGCAGTGGGGTCAGGCCAGAGCAGAGATCAGACAGATTTGTGGTGATGATGCAGGTCAGGGCCAAGTCATGGAGTTAACCACGTTTCAGGGTGAAGTACAGCAGTGGTAACTGGGGTCAGAAACAGCCTGGAAGTTGTCAGGCAGGTCCATAGCGATGGGGCAAGACTGAGGCCAGGCCAGAAAGCCCRTCCAAAGGACAAGGCTCAGACCAACAGGGTCCCTGGCCAAGCACATGCAGAGCTAGGACAGAGCTAGAGCCATTGACATGGCAAAACATCTCAGGCATGGACTGCAGATCCAGGCAGGAGCTAAAGGAAGCCAAGGGCCCTGGGCAGGGGTGTTTCTGAGTCCTGAGGTCTGTCCAGGCACTGCTCTACTCAGCTGGACAGGGGAGAGGAATTATAAAAAAAGGCTCACAGGTCAAGATATGGACAAGGAGAGRTCACTCATTAATTATTGTCATGGGCAAAACAGACTCAGCTTGGAGGAATTAATTTATAATCAATCAATCATATCGGAGTAAGATAATGCAAAATAAAACCCAAATCCACTGTGGGGTCCTCTCTYCAAAGGCCTTGAGCAGTCCAACAATGGGACATCCAACAATGGGACATCCACAGGTTCTCTGAAGAACCTGTCTCACCACCATCACAGCAAGGAATTTCTTTCTAACATCTAAACCTTCTTTCAGTTTGAATGCATTCCCCCCTGCCCTCTTACTTATGCCCTTGTAAAAAGTCCCTTCACAACTTTCTTGTCAGCCACCTTGGGGTACTGGAAGGCTACTGTAAGGTCACCTTGCAGCCTTCTCTTRTCCAGGATGAACAACCTCATATATCCTGAATTCTTTGTATGCAGAGTCCTTCATGGAACTCTCAAAGCATCATGGTGCAGACAGCTTGAGAGCTTAGGAACTCTTAAGAAAATCAGGGCTTCTCATTTATGTTGATTTTAGGAGTTAGAAAAATAAGAGTCAGCTTTAGAAACATCATGGAAACATGACTTTTTAATCTTTACRTATATATTGGTAGGCTTTAGAGGGGCAAACGCTTTTAAATTTTTTATTAATGTATCACTTTTTTCAGTTTAGGGATTGAAATTTCCTGAGTTCAGCATAATGAGTGGAATTCATAATTACTAATGGTGGTTGCCTGGAGAATATAAAGGTTTTACTGGAGTCTGAAATGTTATTAAAGGAGATTACCTTGATCTGTTAATCTGTCATGATTATTATCTCTCTAGAATCAAATAGGTTATATGACCCAGGTTTTGGAAAATAGTCATGGATAGGATGGATGTTTATCAATTATGAATCAACTAATTTATACTGTAGCTATGAAAACACTGTTTTACTACTATGTCAGATTTTATTCTGATGATAAATTTCCTGAAGATAAGTTTTCAGCTCATAGCTTCTAATTTTTCAGATCATTTCTACTAGAGGCTTATGGTACACAAATCATTGGACAAAATAATTCAAATAAATGATAATGAATAACTAAGTTTTTTATAGCATCTTTCATCTTGACTCAATATCCAGTATCTCAGTAATGCCTAATTTTGTGATACTTCAAGCAGAATCCATCTCTCATGTGTATCTTTTCTTAGAGCTAATTGCTATTTTGCTGTGAAAGAAGGCAAGTAGACAGGCAGCTCTTTCCAGACTGAGAGAAAATATTAATGGTCTCTCTAAGAGAGGTCTTTTGTAACTAATTTCAGCAGACAGGTGGTTATAAAAGAACCATTTATAGAAAATTCTGGTTGTTTTTTACAAGCTAGAGTGGCAGCTCTGCTGTAAGAAATGTTCTGAGTATATATTAGTAGTAGGCATAAAAATTGGTCTTTGAAAAGTGTTCATTTTCCTTTGGAGTGTTTTTACAAAAAAAATTATCAGAGATTATTGTTAAATAAATAATTAGGGTATCTTTATTATGTTATATCTTATATTGGTGAATAATGTATATCATGTGAAGAAATGGGAAAGTCTTTCTATCACTATTATTTGCCCACTGACAAGAGAATTAGACAGATGTACCAGTTTTCCAAATAAAAAAYCCATCAATGTTTTTACAACCTGGTATTTAAATAATGCATTATAAATAACCTGTTCCTTAGATGATAATGACAGCAGCAGCAAACAGCCACAAACAACAGTAACACAGACCTTCATTTCCAGACTGATCATAAAACAAATTCTGGCAGTGGATCCTGAGTTAAACATCACATATTTAACAGCTCTATATTTAACATCTCTATCTTCTGGACAGTTTTATCCTTCAGATACCTTGCTATTTGGATTGATCAGTCACAAATTAATGTACTGTAAACACTGAAAATTTCACATAAAAATGCTTAATCTATATTGGGAGTGGTACAATGCAGAATATTATCATTTAATGTAAAAGAATTAAAACAATGTATCAAATATTTTTTCTTCTTTGAAGTGCAATGATATATAATCTATTAGTAGGAAAAAAAAAAAAAAGCAGTAGAGGTGTATCTCTCAAAAGTAATAATGCCCTAATTCTACTTTCACTGAAGACAGTGGTAAATTTTCATTATATGTAACAGCAAGATAATTTGGCCAGTATTTTGAGAACTCCACCTTTAGGCTAAGCTTTATTCAACTGCTTAATTAAAATTTCTGCTTGTTTTCTGCTTGGTTATTATTCCTATGGTGAGCTTAATTGCTGCTATATGAACAGTGCATTTGACTGGAGCTATTTATTAGTTTTCAGTTGATAAGCATTCACTTGTTACACACAGTTTGTGGTAAGTTATGTTAAGCACTAACCCACTTCTGTGCTTGTAATTTATATGATGAAGGCTTTAAGTGTGAAACTAGATCGAGCAATTAGTTTCTGCTGTCATTAAAAATGACAGTAATATTTTTATTTGTTCAGATGCTGCAAGCTCCTCTCCATCTCTTGCTTGAGTAAGTATTATTGTGTCACTGCATTATGCTCTGTGTGTGGCTGGGGATTTTCAGAGGTTGTGCAACTTTTGCATTCCATACATGTGCAGCATTCCATCCCAAGTTCATACTGGAAGTGTTTGGTTTTGCAACCCTTTTTTTTTTTTTTTTTTTTTTTTTTTTTTTAGAAGAAGGGTTTTAAGTATACACAGAAAGCTGGGTTGGGCTGCCCGTCCTCAGGGCCCCAGACCATTTTTTTTTCCAGTATCAAAAATCAAACCCAGAAGGAATAATCATGATCATAATGGTAGGCAAGAAAAATTACAATAATTAATGTATCTGTCAAAGACAAGAAGCATTATTTTTCCTAGCATTTTTCTCCCTGGTATGGTTCATATATGTATGAATCATTAAACATGCTTGCTTTTAGTCTTTAGTATTTGACAGAAATATTTAATAATATGTCCTTTTTATACTGCACAATTCTGACATTCTCCACTTTCCAACACCTTGTTTAACTCTGGATCCTAATCATTAAATTCTAAAAAGTGCATTGATGTCAAAAGCGGTTGGAGGAGAAAAGAAGAAATAAGTTGCTACACAAACACATCTCTAAAACACAAAATTGTGAACCATTCAGATGGATAGTGAATATAACCAGTGTATCTATTTAGCCATCATCCTTCTGATGAAATACGGCATTGTTTCAACAGTTATATGCTACATAGATGAATAGTTCTAGACTGTCTTCAGTGCACAAGACTCAAATACTCCCTTTCAGAATTATTGTAATCAACAAGTTTCCCTTATGGAAATACAATTACTTATCTGACATTCTCTTTTTTTATCACCTCAATACACATACAATTTTATAATTTTCAGTACATTTTTGTTCTCTTCAAGACATTTTGACTCACAGTTTCYATGTAGATACGTATCTCTTCTTCCCTCTCATGAAGTCATTCAATGTACCTCAAATACACAGAAGCTGCAAAGACAAATGTATGATATTAACCCATACAAATGTTAACACAAAGTATGTTTTTTCTTATAGAAAGATTACTGCCTATGTTCTAAGGATCATCTTTTGATATGTACTTTGTTTTCTCATACCATAGCAAGATGTAGTTTGTTTGTATTTTTGTATTTTATATTTTCTTTTATACTTTATGTCTTCATTACCTCAAATTGTAACATCAAGTTCTCCATTTTCATATCACAGSTATTCTTCACAAAAACAATGCTTTCACTTACTAATTATTTGTAAATTGCATCTATTCCTGAAGTTTGTGTTGTACTTAAAATGTCACCTTTGTGTACCTTGATTTCAAGGCATGCTGGATTTCATGCATGTGAGGATGTCTACTATTCCTTCTGTTTCTTTTCTGCATTTAAGTAATGTTTTTAACAGGAGCTGTACTGAGTTGTTTTCTAACTGGAAAGAAAAAGTATTTTTGTGAGTTTCTAATGTGTGGAATTGTGTACAAAATGCAAATTAAATTTAAGTCATATATCCCCCTTAGACATTTTGATAAAGTTTCTAGTTTAAAAAAATGCAGTGGGCATATCAATGCTAACCCTGTAATGTTTTCAAAGTCATGTTGTCATGTTTATCTCTGTGATAGAATCCACAAAAGATTCTTATTCTTTACATGACTATACAGCTATTACACATCTTTTTTAGGTACATGGAAGTTTTCCTAGGACATAAGAACAGGTTAAATACTTCTTAAACATTTTCATTAAATGGACAGCTTAGTAAGCACAGCCAAAGGAGAAGCAAAGACAACTGAGAGGCCATTATGTGGATTAATTCAAGAAGTCATTTTAGCCCTTGGAAGATATCCCAGTGTCCTAGAATTAGGCAATGACGAAGTTGAGCTTTATGTCCCTTGTGTGCAATCACTTACTTCTCCACCTTTCAGCTGGCAGTGCATGCCCTTTGGCTATTACTGAGAATGGAGCTGAGTTTTAACTCATTAATGTGATAGCAACTCACCAGCTGACACCAGAGGCCTTGTGCTTAAATGGGCATGTTCACTGAATTCTAGTGGGATTCCTGAATTGCGAGAGAGCATGGATCAGAGAGAACAACCTAATTGCTCAGCAGCAGCCGACATACAGATTCTGCATGAGAGAACTTGTGTGAATGACTCCCGCCACTTGTCTGAAGAAGTGGGGAATGCAACTAAATGCTCTAATGCCTCTTTTCATAGTAAAATTTTAGTATGATTAGGGAGGATGTAAGAACCACAAGGAAAATTAAAATTAGGTAGAAATATGAACACAAACAAGACTTGCACTCTTTCTGGAAGTTAGTTAGTAATTCTACTTTGACAAATCAGGTTTATACGTTAATTTGAAATAAGGAGATTGATAATAATATAAAACAATAGACCAGAAAATAAACTGCCATCTCCCTTTAAAGTAAACCCCCAAGACCCAAGCAAAAAGAYCCCCCTCAGTTGTGATAGTAGAGCCTATTTTGGCTGCTGAGTAACTCAACCATTTTACACTACCTKAAATATTTTTTCTGGTATTTTATATCTTCACTTACTCCTCTGTGCCATTTGCCCTATTTATTCTCATTAGCTGCACAGTCAAGGGCATATTATTTGCTGTTATTATAGATATTTGGACTAAGCCTCCTCTATAATAACTTACCAGGATATTTTTATATAAAAGRTAATACTTCTTTGATAAAAGGATATTCTTTTTTTATGCAGCACTACATACAGAGGGTTTTTTCCCAGCCTTACATTCAGGTTTGTCTAGAGTTCCTYGGCCCCTTAATGACATGCCTGCTACTCATGAAAAAGGCAAGATTCAAAATTAATGTAGAGGAAGAGTTTSGTGTGTGCATCTCAGAGCAGACGACAGCACTGGACTGGAGGACATTAATACTAAGTGGTCAGGTGCCAGGACTAGAGGATCATTGTAGGTTCTTTCTGCCTGAAATTTTTTATTCTATTCTAGTCTAGTCTACTCTGTTCTAGTCTATTCTATGCTATGCTATTCTAAGTAAACATAGGGGTAAACCCARGGTGGAAAATGCTACAGTGCTCTTGCCAGATACAGAAGACTGTAAATAGGAAGAGGAGTCTCTCCAGAACTCAGTTTAGTACCAGATGGCTTTTCAGAACTTGACATTTTCAGCAAGAATGGCCTTTTGAATTTCACCAACTTATCAATAGACAGTGCCCCGGAAGGTCACACATAATTTTTGGAAAAATAAGAACATTTTTGTTATACAAAATATTTTRTAATTTAATTTGTTAATTTTATGCATAATGCCAGTTACATGAAAGCAGAGAGTKAGTGAAGAGACTAAAAAAGTATTTGGGGTCTTTTAATGAGTGTTTTTACAATCTGCTTTGGCTATAGTSAAAGCGTTTCCCAGTGGCATAAAGAGATGAATCACAGTGCAACTGAGCATGTGGTAGAGTGTCAACACCAATGCCATTCTTAAACAAGTGRAGTAGCAAGTTCCACACAGAAGCACAGAATCACAGAATATTCTGAGGTAACATAGACCCACAAGGATCATTGAGTCTTGAATGAAGGTCCTGTATGGGGATGCCAATATAGTTCTCACCTCTCAAGGCATTATATTTTAAATATAAATACCTTAGAAGGCTGCAGTTTTCCACAGAAACAATTTCATTTGGTTTGGTGTSTGGTTTAGGCAATTCTTTTCCACCAGCCCTCAATATGAATATCAAGCTACAGAAAATTCCATATAACTGAAGTGGTGGCATACTTCATTCACTTACCAAACTGCAGGAAAACTACGTGCCCTATTTTAATTTTTCAGGTTAACAGTTAAYATTAGATAAAATTTTAAAAGGTTAATTTGGAAAATGATCTCTATAAAATTATTTTTTACTGTTTGAAAATTCATGAAATTAAACCATCTCAAAACAATTCCAATTATTCCCCAGTAAGGAATAATATGAAAATATTTAAATGAAAATTTCATTCATGTAACTAGGCCCACAGATACCACTGAAATRATGTGTATGGTGGGGATGATTAATGTGAGAAAAGCTTGCAAGATCAATCACTTCAGGTRTGTTGTTACTTTTCATTATTAGCTTTTAAAAAAAAAATCCATATTTCAAATAATATGAAAATAAAATTTAACTGAAAGTTAAATCTTTGGAAACATAGTTCTGRTGAAACTGATGTTCAGTTGGTATAATAGATTGTTTCTGAGATGCTAGTTTTGACACCAAACATTAGTTTGCTGGCAATTCTTAGGCTGTTTTGATTTCCTTCCACATCATCTTGGCATCTGCTGCTTCTGGATGGTATATATAGAATATAGCTGTGGAGGTGAGACAAAATTAGCTATTGTAAAGGTACAGACTCTACTTCTCCATAAAATTAGCATGAAGTTCCAGGAAAAGGGAAAGTCTCCTTTCTGAAATAGCAATTCTGTGTCCTCCTGAATCAACTCAATTGGTACAGGAAAGGAAAGATTTCTGGCCTCGTCTCCTTTTGGATTGTGGCATTACTGGGATTCTATTAGAACAAGAGTATATGCACTTGAATGGATAGTTCAAAGGGGATGGCAACAAAGAGGAAAGAGAAATGGAGACAGGACTCTCTGATCTTCTCAGTTCTTATATGTCTGGCCACAGTCTGGCTTGCAAAATGTGTTTTCAAAATATGAAAAAAATATACAATTCCATAACAGAATTGAAAAAGCATTTCTTATCCACATGGTACCCGCCCGCTTCCCAAGGTTTTATGGTTTGGTTTCTCAAACTATGAATGTGACCCCATTAAGAGTCACAATAAAAGATCAAAAGAAGTCATTAATGTTAAGACCGAAAGAAAAAAAATATAATCCATTAAAACAGTTATTTAAAAGTTTGTTTAACTCCTGTCTCATTTGATACTGAAACATGGTTATAGTGAGTACAAAAGTAGTTAAATCAAAAAGTCTTTGTATKCTGGGAGAAGGAATGGCAGGCATATGGTTGGTTAGTTTGACAAATATCACATCTGGTTTTATAGGTAGGATTCCAAAAATATAGGGAGTAATTACTGCTAAAACGTTAAATTTGTTTATTAGGTACAGAATTATGTATTGATCTATTTGAAGACTTATATCTGTTGGAATAATAAACYAAATTACAATTACACTAGGACAAATTTAAATTATATGAGTCTATCAGGGAAACAGAAAGGATACGTGACAGAAAACTCAGGAATAAAACTGTGTGCTTACATTACAAATTTAAATGACTGTAGCATCATGCCTCAAATTGTGGAAGACCACCTGATCTCTGTAATAATTACATGCCATTGACTTCGGTAAATATTCTTCAGATTTGCACAGTTATCAGATGGCAAATATATCCTATAGCTTTTGGGAAGGAAGTTTTACTTTTGAGGTTGAATATCTAAGCAATCTAAAGCTTAAGGTGTTGGTAAAAAAATCAATATATAATAAAATAAACATGAAGATGTAGGAAGAGGAACAAATGCTCTGCCATGATTACTGGGATCATAAGAACCTTGCAAAAGGCAGGACATTTACTATGCTGTTCCTGGGATTTGGAAACACTGGATGTAAGGATAGCAATGAAGTTACAAATGATAATGCTACCAAGAAAGCTACTGAAATAAACTGCAAGCAACTTAGAAGTTCATGGATTTTGCAATTCAATGCATCCTGAGGGAATAGTTTTAGAAGCGAACATTGAAAGTTTAAACATCAGGCAGTGTGGAAATAAGCATTTCACAATTTCTAACACTTGATTTAAGCTGCCTTGTGTAAAGGATTTATATTTTCTTTTTAAGATTACATTATGTCTGGCAGCAATAATAACAATAAAAATATTGAAACCTGTAAAATGGTTTCTCCTGGAAAAAGAGTTAATATTAATGAATGATTCAGCACTTGGAAAATGGTATGTTTATCAGTATCACCAGCAGACTGACAGCAGAGTGAGTGAGCAGAAAACTTCACTGGAATAAATCAGTGACAAGCTTTCCTAAGTACACCTGGTAAGTTTTTATGGAAGGATCTCATGCAGACAGAGATTTTTCATAGACATCCAATCGCTTTACTTCTCTATCTACTAAGTAATTTTTTTAATCAGTATCAGATTGTTATTATGACATAAACATATTTTTCTTCCTAATTTTAAGGTGGATTTGGTAACTATTTACTATTAAGTGTGTCTTCATTTCCACTGGTTTCTAGTAATATTACTAAGGGTTGCAAAAAGTCAAAGACCAACTGGCAGCCAGAATTTTTTTTCTCTCTTAAATTTTTGACTAGAGGAAAAATTATATAGATATTGTCTCATCCAGAGGTAAAAGAAGAGTCTGGGAGAAACAGGATCAARAGCTTTACTGAAATCCAAAAGGATTACATCAACTGCCTTATCYTGATCAGCTAGGTAGGTAATGTTTTTGTAAAAAGCAATCAGAATTGATAAGCACAACTTTTCTCTCATGAAGCAGTGCTGGCTGTGGCCAGTGACTGTGTTGTCTTTCAGGTGTTTTTCAATATCTCACAGARTAATCTTCTCCATAACTTTAGCAGACTCTAAAGGTAAGACTAAAGGCCTGTAGTCTCTCATCTTGCCCTTCTTGAAAATAGAGACAATTTTTGCCATTGTCCAGTCATCTGGGACCTCTCTGGATTCCCAAGGCTGCTTGAAAATTWTCACAAGAGGCTTTGCAGTGATATCAGATAGCTCCTTGAGGATTTTTGGATTAATCCCACCAGGTCTCATAGATTTGTAGGGATCCAGCTGGAGCRTCAGATCCCACACAATTTCAGGGTCAACTGGGAGCTGATCATTCTCAGTCGTGGTCCTCCAGCTCAGGATACTGAGATCTCCTTGGTTTGTCAACCATGTTGAAGACAGAGGCAGAGAATATATTAAAACATCTCTGCCTTGTCCCTGTCCCTGTTAGGGAGGTAAAAAATACTCACCCTTTAATGGGACAATGTTACATTTACACTGCCTACTGTCATTTATGTATTTAAAAACCAGTCAGGAATAAGAGTACAGCTGGGTAGTAAATATATCTGTAAATGACTTGAAAAAATAGAAAAGTAGTAACCAATCTATGTCTAAATTTTTATTTCAGAGATTTTATTCACATAAATTTTTTTGTCAGAGTTTTTTGTTTTTGTTTGTTTTTTCATTTAGTTTTGGTTTGGTTTTGGGTTTTTTGTTTGTTTTGTTTTCTTTGTGCATTTTTTTCTGAATGATAGAAATTTACTTTTTTAGTCGACAAAAATAATAATGATAGGTATTTCCTAGACTTGAAGAGAGATAAAATGCTCACTCATGAATCTGGTGTGAGAGACTGAAATGTTATGGTTAGTGGCTTAAACATTGCTTGAAGGACCTGAATATTCCTCCTGATTGGAACTTTGCACTGTGAGTTAAACTGCCTAAGGGAACTTGAGATAAGATAAAGGTGACACTACTGTCCAGTTATCTCAGGTCTAGGGAGAAGTAAATAAGGCTGAAGGAGAGGAAGGTATCCACAAGAAAGCCAAATCCAGCAGCTCTCCTGAAAACGAGCTCTGGCTGGGTTAGGGATGGGGGAGGCTGTAGCCCACAGACTCATCTGCTGAGAACAGTTTTGCCCACAGTGTTCCCCAAACAAGGAGAGGAGAGGAGGAGAGGTTTTGGGTGGATGCCATAACCTCTGCTCAGAGGGAGTTAACACCCACCCTCCCTTGCACAAACTGCCCCASCTGTAAAAACCCTCACCCTGGGAAGGTCATGTACACAGAGGGACATTCAGACATTCACAGAAGGAGCAGCTGAGGAGGTGGTTCAATCCATCAAAGACYCCTGGAGCACTCCCCAGACTCGTGCCTGAGGGCTGGCAGCAGAGCACTACACATGATGCAAAGGGATGCAACAGCTCCACAGTCTGTTGCAAGAGACAGTGTCAAACTTGGAACCCCTGGCAGGTACCTGGGCATTCCCACCTGGCCCAAAGWCTCATTAATCTGCTGAACTCTTCTGTGGGACTCACCACCAAGAAGACCAGTGGAAGAAGATCAATGGAATGCTGTTGGTATCCATAGAGTGGTGATATTTTGTACTYAATCTGTCTCTGTCACTCTCTTCKCTCCCCTCCCCAATCTYTCTCTCTCTCTCTCTCTCATTTTCTGTTAAATAAAATCCATACTATTGGCTTTGGAATATAGTCTCATTTGCCCCTTAATTAAGGCAGAGGCATCTCTCTAAAAATTTAATAATTAGACGGTAACATTTGTGTAACTATTTTGTATCACAGGACAGATGCTGGATCAGGATGAATTACTGTAATAATCATTGCAGTCCTATTTGAACACAAGTTTACTCTAAGCCCAGAGTCCTGATGAGGTTAAAGATGAAGCCAAGGAGAGATTTTTCTGTTCTTGAAGAATATTTTGTTGATGGCTTATAATATTYTGAAGATCCCTTTGGCCTCTGAACTTGGCATAACTCAGAAATTGCCATCAGTTTTAAAATTTAGRGTATCCCTTCTCTCTGAAAATGCAATGATTATATTAAAATAAGAGCTTTGCAGAATTCTTTGTAATTCTGTACTTTCAAATTCAATTTTCAAAGCCATATAAACACTGTGTTCAGTGTTTTAGTTTGTTCATGTAGATTAATCAGCAAAGTCTTCCACTAAGAAAATATCCCATGTAGCCAGAATGTCAGTTTCTGTAACTAGCAGGAAATATTGCTTTATGTCTTCTTGGGAGAAAAAAAATAAAACAACAGAGCTACTGTAATTCTATTCACTAATATGAGTCGTTGTGTTCTGCTGGGAAAACTGATGAGGGAGATAATTTCTCAGGAAATAGTGCTTGAAACATGAAGTAATAATAACAGCAGGAATTAAAAAAAACTATTCATCCATGTTAATACTCTGGAAATATTTATATTTTTTACTGTGTATGGAAATATTTGTAGTTTCTTGGTAGTCAAAAAATACCTTACCTTTAGTTGTCTTGTTTTATTATTTGATTACTTCATTAATAATTGATTAATTTTTCACCTTCATCTTAAATTTCATTGCATTGAATGTACAATTTAATGTTTTATTTATTGTAACTACAATATAAACTGTAACTGTAACTGTATTGTAACTATAACTGTAACTATAATGTTGTAAAATGTTTTTTTTTTTTTAACATATGCGTAGTTAAAGTAATAAAATTAATGTAGCACCTTACCTTGGGAGCTGTCACTGCATTAGTGTTTTCACAGGACTTTTATTATATTTGCTGTCACTAAGGGTTTTTTTTTTAATGGCAGCTATACAATAGTCTCCCACTGAGATATTCTTTCTGCACTTGTTCCTCTCTGGATTTAGAGTGTTCAGTAGCCAGAGCTGTACATTAAAGGTCAAGCAATACAGGCATGTGTACATAAGAACCTACAAAGAAAATGCCACTTAAAAATAAAGATGTTTTTATCTTAAGCAATGATACGACAGGAAATTAATTTTAAAATCCAGGACTGTTCTCTTCTGTTCTCTTCACCAGGTATCCCCCCATTGTATTTTATGGTATTAACAGTCTAGTTCCAAGGATGTAGAGAATTTAAAAAAAAAAATATCTTCTCCATATATCCTAGGGTAAGGTTCTATTTGTCTATGTGTGTGTTCATGCTTKACTGGAGGATCAGTTTTTTCACCTATAATGGATAACATGGCTCAGATGCCAACAAAGATATGACGGGGAAAGCTTTTCCATAATTTCTATATGCTACTTTTTCTGCAGCAAGATATTTTAAATCACAGTGTTATAAGTGAACAAGGAATAGGAATAAAAAATCTGTATTAAACAAAAAAAATTTTGTCTGTATTTCTTTTATTTTCAGTACAAGTCAGTACTGCAGGAATGATACTTTTACAATAGGTTCTATATTGATAAGACATAAGGCATGATTCTCTATTTACTTTTATTTCATGGTGATTCATTTTCTTTGACTAGGGATTATAATATAGACACTGCATAGTGAAATGGCAAATCAAGTTCCATAAGTACTAAGGTTACTGAATTTTACCAGAATATTTTGGTGAGTCTACTTTTTCTGCATTAAATAAATTCATTTTCCAAGTGAACATAACAGTTATTTTAAACCTCTCAGGAATACCAGATATCAGGCTGGTCCTGACATACCATCTTTGTTTAAAGCTTCCCTCTTCCTGCAATGCCAAGYTGACAAACAGCTTRATTTAAAAGATTTAAAATCTGGCCAAGAAACTGGAGATAATTGAAAAGGCATCTGAATGAAATGGCTGAATTTAGGACTTCAGTGATTTAACAAGCCTCAGGAGGGACTCACTAGAGATAATGGTGAATTAAAAAGTAGAAGCAGAAAATGTGKATATTTCTTCAAAATTTTTGATAATGCATCATAAAACCTACTTCCAGTTAAGGATTTACAAATGAAGTCAGTGTCTCAATCTACATGAGAGAACTGCTTCTCAGCATGAAGCAGAGATCAACACAAGTACATAGTGACTTTCGTGTTCCTGTCTAGGAGGAAATATAAAGATTATCTTCCTTCTCTTACCTTGTACTTCACGTAACAATATTTCCTTTTCTGGTCAAATTTGAATGAAGTAATTGAAGACCTAGAGCAATTTTATTGAGGGTAAAATGACATGCTCTTAACGTACCAAAAGAAGTAAAATTGTATTTTAAATCAAACTTCAATCTTATCTTTTCTAAGCACCTTTTCTGAAAGTATCTCAGGGAATTTGCATCTATGTTTATGTAAAGCATTACTTTTTTCTCTGCTATCTCTTTTGGAACCCATGTGTGGCATGCAGRAATGTATTAACATTTTTCATGCTACTACCAGAAATTATTTGATCTAATCTGAAAAAGTGTAAAGAACCTAATACATTATTACATTTAAGGAGAGAAATAGAGTATTATGCATTAATTTGACTCTTTTAATAACAACAGGAGATCAAGCACCATTTAACCAACAGGCATTTTCTAATAYCTGCATACTTTAGCTCTGTTCGAGGTTGTTATGCAGAAAAAAACTTGCATTGGTTAGAGCAAAGTCCTTATGCAGATGCAGCACTGCTTTCAGATATTAATCAGTATCTGAAAAGCCTTTTGAATTGTTTTGAGGAGTAATCTCTTCTTGTGCAGCTASAAGTGTGTCTCTGATGACTTGCATTCGCCCTTTTGGGACTCACTCTTTTTAGGTTCACCCAGGCATGCCCTCAAGCACATTTCTTAATCTTGTGTTGATAAAGGTTCCACTTAGGGAAGGTTGATTGAGAAGGTCATCTGAATCTCCTTTTACTCCAATTTTTCAGCAAATTTGAAAAACTATACTGAGTATTCAAAGACTATTTTTTTTTTCCTGAGTTCTCATTCACCCCAGTAATGTTACTCACAGTGAAGACATCCATCAGACTTTGTTAGGTCTCGAATTAGCCTGCAGGAAAAGTACTAAATACCAATAGTAGGAGGATATCATTCCTTCAGTACTGACTTACCAAATAAAACTTACTTCTGCATAAATAAATAGCATTTATTATGAGAGGAGACATTAAGATGTCTCCTGCCCAACAGTTATATTATAAAGTCTGGCTATTAAATGTTTGCAGGAGCTCTACTATGAAATTTTTAATCTTTTATTTTGAATGACTCTGTGACAAGGTTACTGACATGGAAAATAAACATGAGAAATAAGACACTAAGATGTCTAATCTAAATTCAAAATTAGACCTGCAAAYAAATAAAAGGTCCATAGTGAAACCTAAATTCCCAAGGAATTTAAAAGTACTACTATGAACACTGACCTTACAACCCCTGGGAGCATACAGACTTTGTCAAGTTTCAAAAATGCAAATCAGTCCAGTGGCAACAAACATATATACCAGTACCATTCACAGAAAAAAAAAAAAAAAAAAACCAAAAAACCAAAACTGTCCGTTTTCCTAGCTCCTGTGTGGAGTTTGAAGTTGTATCCGTACTCTGAACAACTTTACAATTTCTAGTGTGAGAATCCAGGACTTGCCTTTCCCAACTAAGCACTCAAAACTCCAGGCTACAGAAATATCTGATTCTGTATCAATAGATAAACATTTCATATTGTAGGTTTTACCAAAGGGAGAAAAGAACTTGACTATTTTTCCTTTTTAAATTTAATCATAGGAAAATTGGCCTTGATAAAAGTCCATTTGACTCAATGAGATCACTTTGATTTCAATTAATTTTTGCTTACAAAGCTGGAAGAAGCTTACATTCCCTCATAACCTACATTTCCATTGAACAGTTAAGTTGACCTTCAAATTTAAGCCTCTTTTTAAACCTCTTATGAGTGCCTGGTATGCACTGGTGTCTCATGACAGTGTTTTGTGCCGTAGAAATAAATCAAATGCCCATTTGGGAGAGAGGGCTGTTCAAAAGCTACAATGTCTGTACCCTGCATCACGACTGCCTCTGTTAGGAGGAAAAGAGGGATAGTTTTAATGGGAGTGTCCCCTCTAGGGGGAATGGAGGGACCAATACGCAGATTGAACTCAACTCAAAGGAAATTCTCCTCTCTCCCAGGAGTTTGGGTAAGGGCCATTAATGGAAAACGCTCCAGTCTTGTGAGGCCCCCCTTATTACTGGATATTACTAGTTGTTGGAGCCGGCTGTGACAAAATAACAAAGAGAAATCCAAGGGCAATCCAAGGAGACTTCAGGGCCTTGGGACGGATTTGTTGCAAGATCAGGAGCACAGATAGTGATTTGCTTGATCCTTCCAGTAACAAGGAATAATATTGATAGGAATGGGCAGATCCATCAGGTCAGTCTGAAGGAGACTGGTGGAAGCAGAATAAGTTTGATTCTTTTTACCATGGCATAATCTATTCAACACCTGGTCTGACAACTGATGGGATCTAGAGGGGAAGAAGAAAGTAATAAATAAATAATAATTAATAAATCCTGAGTGTCAGAACCAAACATGTTTGCCACTTCAGTGAAAACACCACTTACATTTTTGGTTTCTGGTCAAAAAGAAACCTGCAGTCAACCAAACAGGAAAAAGAGATTTTGTACTGGTGGTGCTGGCCCTTTGAGAGAATAGGCTGGGGCTGCTTCCTGCCGGACACAGACAATTCAAGTAATTTCCAGTGAGTTCTGTAACAGACCTGCCGCAGCAGACCTGGTGGCACCTCTGTGACTCTATTTAACAAAGGGAAAAAAAACCCACCCAAGCAGAGGAGGAGGGAAAAGAATTCAGTGAGGAATGGTGGGTGACCACAAAGATCAGAGGAGGTGGAGGAGATACTGCAGACGCCAGAGTAAATGCTTGCCTCTAGTCCAGAGAGAGGAGCAGACATCCTGCTGCAGGTCATGAAGGACTCCACGGTGGAGCAGGCAGGCATTTCCTGAGGGATCTGCAGCCACACAGTCCACGCAGAAGAACTCCCATCCTGAAAGATTGTATCCCAAGGGAGGGACTGCATGCTGAAGCAGGGGAAAAGTATGAGAGGAAAGGACCAACAGAGAGGACAGTTATGTACTGACCGCTGCCTTCAGTACTCCATTCCCCCATGCTGCCAAACGCAGGGAGTGCCAGAAGTATTCTGTTGCGAAGGAAGCCAGTTGAGCCTGCAGAAGATGGATGTGTGGGAAAGGTAAAGTTTTGATAGGTTGTTGTTTGGTTTTTTTTCTTCTGTTATGTTTTGCTCCTCAGTACCTGAATATGTTTTGGAAATAAATACAATTATTTTTTCCCTTCTCAAGTTTGTTTTGCCCATGACAGTAACAGGTAATTAATCTCACTTTATCTAAACCCATGAGCTYTCTTATCCTATTTTTACCCTCCATCCTGAAGAGGAGAGTGAATGGGAGAATTGCTGAGTGGGCATCTGGCTGCTGTACAAGACTAACTCTATTGTTGCTTTCTAAGTGGCAAACCATTACTTGAATTATATGTGAGAGCTCTGTGTGAAGTAGASGAATGTTACTGATGTTACATGCCAAGGCTAACTCTTCAGTGAAAATGTGCCAGAGAAATAAGTAATATTGTCAGGATGAAGAGGGAAACATCTTCATCTTCCCAGGAGGATTTAAAATAAAGCAAAGATACAGAATCATACAGAAAAGTATAATAAAACCTTTTAAATATGGACTGTTATATAACAAACTGAATTCAATCCCATTAACTCAGACAAATGTCCTATCTAGATGAACTCGCAATCATTTAAAATAAATTGAAAAGCTTTGTGTATGTTTGTGTTCTCATTYCATTTTTTTGAATAAACAGATTCTGTTGTAACCCAAAGCTGGTAGCTCGCATAAGTGCTGATAGCACTGAACACAGAGTTTAGTGTAGGGAATCCTCTGAGGAAACACCAGACAGAGGAAACTGTGGTTTGTTGCTTTTCTTTTTTCTTTTTTTTTTTTTTTTTAAGTAAAGGCAGGTCGTTGTGAGCACCAGAAGTTCTGCCCTTTCCCTTTTCTGTCCTGCTTCTAAGCAGAGTGATACAATTTCCAACACTAAAAAGTTCTAAAAGGGCTCTATGTATATTATTGACTGTTTCTTCCAGCCTTATGCAAAAGCATGTCTCCAATCTGAAAAAAAATAACTTCAGCAGGTGTTCATGGCTTGTTTATAATTTTTATACATTTTTTTAATATCTCTTCAGGGACTACGGCCAGTAGTGCTTTCTGCACCACAGGGTACATTATAAACAACAGCTGCCCACAGTGACGATTAAACTGCTGAAATGGGAACTAAGAGAATCTCTTCAAGAAAGAATTTCGGCTTGCTTCATACTTTATGAAATATTCTAGTAGAACCATATGTGTATACACATTAAAGAGAATGTGTAGGTTTTATGGGAATAGAAGTGGTTTAACACATGAATTTTGAAGGGGTGAAAAATAAAGAATATAAGCTGAAGCTTGTAACAAGGCCTATATAATTTTAGGGCTTAGTATCTGTGTTTATAACTGAAATATTATTTGCTATTGTCAGTTATTAGCTAGTAGAATGTATTRATTCTGTGTAGGATGCTTTTCATACTGGCTTTCTGAAAATGCTTTGTTTAGGCTTTTTCAACATTTATAGAATCCAACTGTTTTGCTAGTAGAAAGTGCTTGAAARTTTTACAGCTTCCAAAATGTAACTGGGCATCTAAGAAATATTAACAGCCTTTGTTTGCTCTGTAAAGTKTGCTAACTTGCATGTAAATCTTACTCCTGGAGAATGTTTTTAGTAATCTGTAATACCTGTAACTGCAGATTTTATTCTTTTCACAATACTTTGCATTCCTCTTTCCAGAAGATATTTCAGAAAATTATTCATAGGTATGGTATGTATGGTCTTTCACCATAGTACTTTCAAACAAATGTTTGTTAAATTGTTTTTACTA
>NW_026623546.1:215555-242431 GCF_030028575.1 Malurus melanocephalus
AGAGAATAAGGTAAATGGCAGCATTATTAAGGACTTGTCCAAAGGTTTGCAAAACTGTGAGAAAGACAAGAAATACATATAAAATTTTAAGGTTGTAGAGAGGGCCAAAATTGTAGACCACATTTCTTAAACTTAATCTAGTAGTCTTTCTCAACTATCTCAGAGTGATATGTCTATATAGATATAGTAATGTCAGTTAAATTTGGGAAAAATAGGCCCTCATTCAGATTAAGAACTAAATCAATTATGGTGCCATTTTAATATTAACAACGTGCTTCTACAAGAAAGAAAAAAAAAAAAGAAAATCTTTCACAGAGAGAAAAGCTTGGTTAAAACATACTATAGTCCATCCAATAGTGCTATAAAAGACAGATTAATAGAATTGGATAATAAGCTATGAACTAAAAGCTCATCCAATGGGACTTCCACCCATTTTTTTCAACAATGAGTACTGGAAAAAATGACAGTGTAAACTGGTAGTGTCAAATATGGGCAATATCTTTTTTATTGTAGAAATATTTGGCATCACAAATTCTCCTCTTCTCTACCTCCAGTGATTTCTCTAAAGGCTTTTGTAGCTCTGACTAGAAATAGTACATATTCTGTTTTCCAGGTTTTCATTGTGATAGGAAGGCAGTTACTTCTGAACTAAAGCCTGCTGTAGGCCCCTGTTTGCTCTAGGTCTGAATGTTAAAATCTGTGTGCAAATACTTTTTTTTTTTTTGCCAAGAATTCTTTTGGAATCACTGTATGTTGGGAGCAAAATGTTGTTACCACACTAGTTTACTTCTTCTCTCCATATCCTTAAATCATGATTCTGTTGTGGCCATATGATTCACAGGTAACACTAGGAGCAGATGAGTATGTTATGAGTTCTCAATCCAATGTGATATTTATGGGATCCTTTATTTTTTATGAGCTGACAGACATTGATCAATATAAGAAGCAAATGGTAGCACTGGAAAGATGAAGTTGTCTTTGTTASAATACATAATAAGCTATGGCTTAACAGAAAAACTGAAGTAACAGCAGATTCCCAGCTTTTTCAAGTATGGGTGAAGAATGTACTTTGTAAAGATATGATTCTGAGAAAAATAATATCAGTATCTATTTTAATTGATGACGCAGAATTTGWATTTTGTTGCAATATATTTCTAGTATGAATTATGACAAAAAAATAGAAAACAAATAAGTAATCTGAATTAGCAGTGAATTAGCACTGGGAGTTGTGTCAAGGCATGTAGATGASAAGGAGGTGATTACAGACAGCCAACAGAGCTTCAAAAAGGGCAAATCATGCTTGGCTAATCTATGGCCTTCTACATGGAGTGGCTGCAGTGATAGATAAGTGAAGAGCAGCTGATGTCACCTTGACTTCTATAAGGACTGATACAACATCCCTGTCATTGAAATGGAGAGTTTTGGGTTTGATGGATGGATTTTTGGGTGGGTTAAACTGTTGGCTCAATGGTTGCATCCAAGGAGTTTCAGTTGAGGTCTCAATGCCCAAATGGAGATGAGTAAGAAATGRTGTTCCTTTGGGGTCTGTACCGGGGCTGGTTCTGGTCAGTATGTTTACAAATGGCAGTGAGATTGAGTGCAGCCTCGGCCAGGTTTTGGATGACACCAAGCTGAGTTTGCAGCTGATTTGCTAGAGGGAATGAATGTATGACACCCAGATGGATCTTGACAGACTGGGCAGGTAGAACGCTGTGAACCACACGAAGTGCAACAAGGCTGAGTGCAAGCTCCTCTAAACTGGGTCATTGCAATCCCCAGCATCAGCACAGAGCGAGGGATGAGTGAACTGAGAGMAGCCTGATGGAGAAGAACATGGGCATATTGGCAAATGAGAAATTAGACCTGAGCCAGCAATGTGGATGTACAGCCCAGAAAGACAAATATATCCTGTGCTGTATCTAAAGAAGTGTGACAAGCAGGTCATGGGAGCTTATTCTTCTCCTTTCTTCAGCCCTCATGACACTCCACCAGGAGTACTGCATCCTTTTCTGGAACCCCCAGCACAATAAGGACATGGACCTGCTGAAGGRAGTCCAGATGAGGGSCACAGAGAGATCAAGGGGCTGAAKAATCTCTCCTATGAAGGCAGGCTRAGAGATCTGGGGYTGTTGAGGCTRGGGAATTCTCCAGGGAAACTTTATAGCAGTCTTCCAGTACCTTAAGAAGGCCTACATGCGTGCTGGTAAGAGACAGAGGAAAAACATTTATACAGAAAGATGATAGATTTAGATGAGATATAAGGAAGAAATTCTTTTCTCAGACAGTGKTGGGGCACTGGAACTTATTGGCCAGAGAAATTGTGGATCTCCATGCCTGGAAGTGCTGAAGTTCAGATTGGATTAAGCTTTAAGCCACCTGTGTAGTGGAAGGCATCCCTGTCACTGATAGGACATTGGAACTAAATGATCCATAAAAGTCCCTTCCAACCCAAATCATTCTATGAATTCATCAGTATTATGGTTGAAGGTCAAGCTTTGTGAAGGGAGTCAGTGCAGGCGTATGTTAAAAACCAAAACCCCAATGTCCTAACTACTTCCAATGACTACTATTTCTGCTTTAGCTACTGTTGCAACTAATTCCTAACTGAACAGGTGAATTAAACTCAGTTTACCAATCAAAATTTACATAGTACTAAAACGGGATTTATTGTAATATCTGCACTGTTGAACTAGGGTTTCTTCCCTGCCCCCCAACCTAGCAGCTTAAAATASAAAGAACCAATAATTTTCATTTTACAGAGAAGAATCAGCAGTTAAATTCAGCAGGCAAGCTTTCCCTTTTACTCTGCTACTCATGAATAAAAGCAGAAACCATTTAATGTGTCAAAAATAATGGAAACTTTCCCTAGGGATATTTTCCATCTTGGCCTTTGCCATCATGTATTCTCAGGCTCCCATTACTTTTCACATTGTAGGTTGTCGTCATTAAGGTGGAAATATAAGCAATTAAAAAGATAATATCCACACTGTTTCCATGGAGTCCATTAGTGTTCTTCAGTGTCGTGGTTTTTGTGGTTTTTTTTCTTTTTGTACTAATGAAGCCTATTTTTCCTTTTTTTTTTTTTTTTTTTTTTTTTTTTTTTGTAAAATATATAACACTAATGGATTAGACTGATTTCTTCCCGTGTCAAGTCTAATGCTGTGTAATAGTTTGTTTTTTTTTTTTTTTATTTTATTGTAAAATATATAACACTAATGGATTAGACTGATTTCTTCCCGTGTCAAGTCTAATGCTGTGTAATAGTTTGTTTATACTGTTGGCTGCCTTGAAATAAATAAATAAAATAATTAACAAATACAAGATGAAAGAAAGAAGTAATAAGAAAAGACCAATTTAATCAYTTATATCATTGGTGGGTAAATTTGTTGGCACCGAAGTGACAATGTTGCTGACAATGACTTTGGCAAAGCCRAGTTTCTTTAACTCACTGTTTGAGAAGATGTTATTTGATTTGCAGCTATGAGTTTAAAGACAATGGAGGAGAGCACAAAAAAAGTAGAAATCACTACCATGGAACAGCAGTTGGAAGTCACAAGTAAAAGCACAAKCTTTGCAAAAAATAAAGGTATATAGTTCCTTTTCTTTTTTAAAATAAATTCTTTTTATATCTAATCTTTCCTTTCCCAAACATAATTGATTTAAATTAGTTTCAAGGGCCATTTGCTTTATCACTGTTATAGAACAGCAAAGCTTTTTTGTTTCCTTTTCATTTTTCATGGTAAAATGAGAAATAGGATTACAAYGTTTTCTTGTCTTTCCATATTTATCATTAGTATAAGTGACTGCATCACTTTAGAAACCTATCAAAAAGTGTATTCCTCAATATTATTGTGCTTAAAAAAAWTATTTCTTTTCTTACATTTAGGAGATTTTAAAGGCCATACTCCTCGAGCCTCAAAGCATAGATTAGTAGAAAATCTGATGAGTCATCTGAAAATGTAACCAAATAAGAATTGCATTATTGGCTCTGTTCCAACAATTCAATATCTTAAACAGCATTTATCCCCTCCCTCTAGGRTTATTTTATATATTACAAGGCTTCCTTTGAATTTTCACTGACAAGRTTTGACCAGCCTGGCTGAAAGAACAAAGCTATATATAAATTGTGCATGCACAAAGGGGTTCTGTCCTTTTCCAAAAATGTACACTCAACATAATATAAAATAAAAATGCATAGGAAGATRTTTTCTTGGCAGCTAAAGCTCTAAGACACAAGTTTTATTCACATGCACACATACATAGCCTTCTCTGAAATTATTTGGGCTGTGGTAGCTGAGAGCTGAGAAGTAAATGGTTTGTTGATGGGAGGGTTCACAGACAAATGCAGAACAGTTGTGGTCTGAGGATTTATGGCAATCACATAATTTCTGGTATATAGCAGATATCAGCTATTGTCTTTCTTGTTAGCTATAGGGCAAACAGGACTTTGATAAGAAAAATTGTTTTGCTCACATCTACCACTTTGCTAGACTTTGTTCATTTTCTAATTCATGAACATAAAGGAAAGCAAATCAAGTATGAATTCTGGAATTYGTAATGTCCTTTTAGCTCATTACACTTGAAAGGGGATTATTAAGACACAATTCTGGTTRGAGAACTATGTCCTTAATGCTACCACTCTCCTGACAGTCAGGAAGAAAATTACATGAAAAGCAGGCTCGATGAGGTTTATTTCTTTTCTTATGTAACATCTGGATAAGAAAAATACTGCTAGGCTAAGAGGTCACAATGCTGCTTGTTATGTTTTAAAGGCTTGATTTGATKCAGCAACCTTCTCTAATAAATCTTATATCACCAGTTAGAATCCTAAAGCCAAATTTTTATTTTTATGCATGCAGAATAACCCAGTGACTAATCCCTGACTTCAGAGAGGTAATTCAGAGATGGTACATTTACAATTAAAGTTTCTTTGCAAGCAAGGTCACCCAAATTAATACTAAATTAAGAAACAAATTATTAAGGAGTACAAAATCCACCTCCTCCATTCTTTTCTATGCAAGAATGTACCAAAAATAATCCATGTACTGTCTTAATTTATACAATGTACCCTGTGAAAGGACTGGATGTATATCTGGATGTACAAGTAGAACAAATCCTTATTGTGCAAGTAGAACAAATGCTTATTTAAACTTAAACTATTTGAAATTAGAATTAATGCAAGTGTAGGTATATACTGAATTTATAATTTTTTGAAATATTAGATATATCTCCTTGGAGACAGTCAAAAGTACTTTGTATAATAGATCTGAAAGATAACAATCAGAAGTTAATGTTCGTACCAAGCCTTTAGTTTCTATTATACCAGTAATTTTAACCAAATTATTGGGGGGGGRAAAAAAAACCCTGAAAATGTGTTTTGTTTCGACCACAAGATATAAGTAAAAAACATATACAATTATTTCATTCCATGTCATACAGAAAGCAAGATTAAATATTATAACAGACCACAATTGCCCTAAAATACATTGAAATAATGGGATAATTTGCTAAAAGGAAAACCAATCAAAACTAAACCGTAAAGTTGCTGCTCTAAGAAAGCCTTAAGACAAGTGAAAGAGAAAGAAGTACAAAGACAGCTTTTAATTGAAAGTAAGTGTAATATTGACTGTGAATAGATAGGCAATAGCTGAGGATAGCATTCAAAGTTGGGAAAATCTACCGGCTCATATCAGAGACTTTAACCAAATTAACCAAAGCAAAAATCTTTAACTGTAATCAAAGCAAAAATCATCAAGGATATATGTCCCCAAATCCCAGATCCTAGGAATTTTTTCCACAGAATGGGAGTCAATACTCTTTGACTAATATTTACATTTAAATATTTCAGGTGAACTGTAAGGAGCCTTAGACCTGTATTYAATATTATCTCACTAAGTAAGAAGACATTTAGATCTCCCAAGATGAATTAATTTCATCTAATTTTACATCATATCATTTTTTCACAAGAGGCATAATAGAGAAAGAAGCAYGACCAAGGACTTAATTTCAGATGTTTTAGAGATCTACCTAAGAATAAGACATTGTATGTTATAGAAGTCCTGCTCTTTTTCTGCTGTCTGATGAAGGGATTGGAGTGAAATAATTCTTCACCATTTCTCAGTGCAGGCTGAGGTGAATCTGAAAGATCTCAGTGCGTAGCTGCACATAGATAACTCACATGAAAAAGCTAACAGCAAAGACAAGCCTTGAATCTTATCATACAGACATTTTACTTGAAGGTACACTTAGCCTTCACCTTAACTACAGCCTTTTTTTTTTTTTTTTGAAGGAAAAGGACTAATGTTTTTAGTAAATGGCTTCTTGAGTCTCATAATTGCAGTAAAACCTTCACCTATGAAACATCTGCCGCATTCAGCTCAGTATCTTGCTAGCAGGTTATACAGTGTGCTGATGTTTGAGGAACATTCTTCAGTCTTCCAGACAAAACTGTTTTGCTTCTGGATTCTATTATGAAATGTCTTCTGATTGCTTATTTGTGCTGGGAAAACAACATTGATGAAACAGTTTTTTTCTTGTTGTCAGCACACTCATAAAGAAGAATAAAGATTTGCATTATTCTCCCTGTTCAATTAACTGTTCTATGTTTTATGCAATGATTGTTTCATGCAAATTTGTGGACAGTCTTGTGAAGCTTAGATTTGGTCTCAAAATGGATCATATTGCATATTATTCTTACAGACGTGCTCTGAATTCTCTGAGTACAAATGGTATAAAATCTTATATTATCTACATACTATATTTTTGTCTCAAGTACTAAATCCCYAGGCTTTAAGTTCCTTGAGGCCATGACGCTCTCTAGGAAGCATCATACAAGATTGCCTTTGTTTTTCACACTTCCTAAAATATCAACCAGCAAACTCCAGTCTGTTGTCAGAGTCAGGCTACATGATGAGATTTGATTCTGATCTTTCCTCTTACAATTCATAGCTTAGTAAAAGGATATAATGTTCTCATTTGGGTAATAGAGAATTTATGTACTTATTAATTAAGCCAAAAAGTTTTTKGTTTTTTTTTCTTTTCATGTACTACTGGACCAGTGGTTCCTTTTCTAACACACAGTTTTAAAAATTCTTTTCTACAGAATAACATATTTTATCATGACTGGTGAAGAAATTCTGGCTCTATGTTTTCTTTGGTGAGAAAAGCATTGTATATACAAAAGTATATGGAGAAAACAATCTCTATACCTGCATTTCTCAGGCATTTCTCAGTCATGCTAAGTAAGCATGCTGCAAGAAATTGAATGAGGTAAAGAGTGAGACCCATAAAGAAGTTACCAGAAGAAATGTCTGAGTTCTGATTGGTTTGTAAGAAGTTTTTTATTGCTAATTGAACAGATGCAGAAACCCACTGAACTGTAACCCCAAATGGAGTAAAAAACTGACTATTTTCAAGTCTTAGGTGCATAACATATTTTATTATCTTAATTGTCAATCAGCTGTATTAATTGAACTGAATAGCTCAATTAACAATCAACACAGTACTTTTTCTTAGAAATCTAACTTCTGCAAAACAGTATAATACAAGATTTAATTATTTAGGCACATAAACAATGAGGGTATTGAGAGAACAGAAGTGCAAGGCCAAGACCAAATAAAAGTGGAGTTAAGAATTGCTTTAATAAACACATCAGGAATACCATTCACCATTCAATTTCATAAGAAATTCATTCTTTAAATATTTTTTTTTTTCCTGATGAATCATACTCCAGACAGTACAATGGGAGAAGTGGTCCATTAGCAGACAAAGCATTTAAAGAAGCTTTACCAAAACCAGAGCTGCACTGCAGCTGGGCTTGTAGGAGGCAAACTACAGAATCACAAGGGTTTGTGAAGACAGTTTTCTCTAGAAATAAAAGGAATCGACTGGAAATTAAATCAGATAAAAAAAGATACCTCCTGCTCCTACATCAGTGTTTATAGGAAATGAAAAAAAAGCCCTAGAGGAAGTCAGTTTTAAGTCAGATCTTCATCAAATTTGAGAAATTAAAAAAAAAAAGGCAGCAAATATAGTACAATTGTTACAGAACTGGGTTTAGTGGGCCAGAAGACAGTATGAGTTTTGTTCTCCATATAAACTCTCTTAATGAGGTTTTTGTAGCCAAAACAATGTAATGATGGTTGGGTACAGACATGGGAAATGTCTCCTTCATGATGGTGACACCCAGTGGGAATCCTTTTGTGTTGAACAGTAATCCAGGGGCTCTTACATGGACCCATCAATAGCAGAGACTTTCACAGCAGCCAGGAATTTTGCTGTCTACTAGTCACATAGGTTTTGGTCTAGTCCTTCGTTAATGTTCATGTCAAAATTATTTTTAGTGGTTTGGGTTTGCCTTTTTAGATGTGAGGGTACTTCTCTTTTTTTTTAATGACTCACACTTCATCATACTGCTCTTTATTCAGTGAGTCACAGAAAAGGTACAGACATCTTTTCATGCTAATTATGGTTTTGTGTARACCCAAGCTCTTATAATTAAAAGGAAACTATTTAGAATAAATTTCTCAAACCAAAGCAGCCTAATAAGATTCCACATGTTCAATATGTAGAGATAGCTGTCCATTGAAACTCAGGTCTCAATATGTGAACCAACATGATTAAGGAAAGAACTAAGATCCTTGCTAGACTGAAGAGTCTCTGAAGCAATCCTTGCTTTCTGTTATTTCCATAGCACGATTATCTTCCAATGTTTTCTGCAACTTGTGAAAGTCTACTGCACTTAGTGCCTTATTTCCTATTCTTTAAAGCCACCAAATCTTAACACTTTACAGTATCCTACTGTTCTTTCTTACAAACTCTGGAAAACTTCATTTAAACTTTTACTTCCTCTCCTTTTTGTCTGGGATGCTCCAGGCAATTTATCATCAAGTGATGAACTCTGTTTGACACCCTGTATTCCTGTATTTGTACATGATGTTTCAGCCCAGTAACTTCAATGTTTTTTTCTTTTTTCAGGTAGGTGTCTGTGTCCAATTTAAATTCTGCTTGCCTTAGGGTTTTCCCTATTGGAACTGCTATAAGCTGTCACACCTGTGCAAGTGACATTTACTCATTTAGCCTTGACCCATATTTTAGTGAATATAATTTGAGTGATTTTTGTAATATCATCATTAATTTTCTAATAATATAGTCTGGAATTGCCAATAAATCCTTAATCTCTGTAAATTATGATGCAGAATTATCAGATGTGACAGGACATCTGAAAGACTTGCTCTTAATTCCTATGCCTTAGTRGATAAGAAATTCTGAATAAAATGCTATGGGACTGAAAATAAAAAAGGAGTYTGTCATTGACATACCCAATGCAGAAAGGTAGTAGAGATCTTTAAGAGAATAGTGCACCTAAGCTTTTGAATTACAGTAAATTCTCTCAGCGTACCTATCATTCCCCCCTTTGTTTTTCCTTTATCAACCAGTCTTGTAATATTTTTTTCAAWTTTTTTTCTTGATTTTCACATCTGAAGAAGATCTTTCATTTAAAAAGTCGCTTTGGAATTTTTTCACTATTATCCCACCTGATTTGATTTTAAATAATTCCTGATCTCTTATTAAAAAGAATCACTGATTCACAAAAAAAGATTCTTTGTATTATATTCCTCTGCTGGTGACAAGCAGAACCTTCTCAGTCTTTATATATCAGAAGAAAATATTAAGTGATTCTTAGCCTGGCTTGAATCAGTTTTGTGACCCTACTAATTATAATCCTTAAATATAAAATATATGCTGCAAGTAAACCATGTTGACATGACCCTGAAGTAAGACTACTACCCTGAGCTTTCTGCTAAGATAGGAGTTGGATGTTTTTACACTGTATTTAATGTATTTATTCAAATTGTTATTCTCTTGCCTTTGTGAAATGGAGTAAAATGRTACAAAGATTCTGACCTTGGAACTTAGTAAAGTAAATTACTCTGAGTGTCCTAATGTACTTTTCCAAGACTGAAAACCTTCTGGTAAAGCATTTAAGAGACATTGTTGCTCAACTAGATATGACAAGTAAACTTTTTTCCCCCCCATTAGAAGAATCCTTTAGAAAGACTCATTCCTAAACTATTTTGGGATATTATTGATTTTAGAGACATTGATATGTTTCTTTATGTACTCTGCCAAAAAAAAATTATGTAGTTTTAGAGTAGTTACAGAATTTACTTATAAAAATCTAAATAAATAAAGGCATATGGCCATCTAAATTGTTCTAGTTTTATAATATTTACCAAAAAAAAAGAAAAATTTGGAAGATATATAGCCTCTCAAGTTTAATAGCTATGAGATTTTGCATTGTCTTTCTTGATGTTGGCAGGGACTTCATTCTTTGTAGGCCTTCTCTTTTATGCCACTTTCATAAATTGATGTTTCCCATAAAATATTTAAACTCCGTTCCGATCAGTAAYCTTAATGACACAGGGATCCTTACAATGAGATTTCTAAAAGTAACAGAACATCTTTTGATTCATAATTCTCATGATTGTCTAGTTCTATGGGAATATAAAAAAGGCAYAGTTACTGTCTATACTCACCTATATATTATTAAATTTAAAAAATCTATTTTATGTGAATGAATTTGCTTTTGAAACAGCTTTATGTTATTGCTTGTCCACATTTTTAAATAAATTTGAATGTTTTGAAAGAAAATAATAATATAATATGAAATTAATAATAAAATATTTGCTAATAATGTGATACTTATTCAAGCCTAAAAACCATGATTCTTTCGAACTACAAAAGACAAAAACATAATAAATAAATCCATCAAAGAATATAGTGAATATATCATGTCACCATCAAAGAAGTAACTGAAAAAAAAAAAGGAAAAAAGAGGACACGGGTATTGTATAGACCAAAACATTCTGGAGATTTGATGATTTGATCACTCCAAGTAAATTGAATGTGTTTTCTATAATTCACAGCTTAAAGTAGGATGGTTTAATGAAGATATTCAGGAAAGATTCTTTCCATTATAATTGCTCTGTCAAACCTGAAATAYTTGATGACCCAAAGCATGTCCTTCCAAAGAAGTGGATATTGATATGAAGATTTTGAATGGTGAAGCAACTATGGCATTGTTTAAATGCCATAATTTTCAATTTTTAATTTTTCACTTTTTCATTACAATAATAATAAAGCTTATTGAAAGCAACTTAGTCAGCAATAAGCTTCATCATTTTAAATGTCAGGAGATGAGAGAATGTTCAAGAGCAAACTTAAATATGATCCACTTTGTGCTTCTTCTTACCAGAATATAAAATAAAGATGAGCTTAACTCCAGTTTGAAATCCCCAGGAATTTCTTTGTCAGAGTTTCAGGCTCTGTCTAGTTATGTATTTTYATTGCTAGTGTCAAAGTTCTGTGTCACTGAAGCACAACTAGACTCATTTTATTCAGCATAAGAACTAAACCTAACTGTGGTGTCCAAAATTGTTACATGTACAGATTCATGAAAGTTTTGGAATKAATACTGAAGGCAATCAGAAATATAGAACATACTTGAAAAGCAAGTTCTCTGATGTTCAAGGCAGTCTCCTCTTAAGGACTGCAATCTTAATGTACTCCTTTGGATTATAGAGTTTTTTTAATGGAGAAGCATCATTTTATATATACATATATATATCTATCTATCTATATGTATATATATATATACACACTTTACTACCCTCATGTAGCTATATACTGTTTTGAACATTGGTAATTTTATTTGAGTATGTATGTGGTACTTCTTCAGTAAAATGATGATACTTCTGTTTATTCCTGGTGCCCAGACACAATGAAAACAAGAATTCTCTGTGCCCTAAAAGCCTGCTTCTTCCAATTTCAATGATCAATCTACATGAACGATTCAATTTTAAGCTAAATATCAGGTGAAAAGTTCCAGCASGAAATAGTTAGTAATGTGAGTCCCAGAAGGTATTCTGGCCTTAGACCATGCTATGAAAAATATTGGATTTGCCAGTCAGTATCTTATATGAGTATTGAAATTCATTTTAAGCTAATGATATGCAAAGTGGTCTCACTAGGAWGTGCAGTTTTCACTCAGACAGATTTGCAATCTCATTTACTTGCGTTGACTCACTAATCTGATTGTAATCATGTTACTTATCTTTAAATTTTGTGTGTGGCAGCTGTACATCAAAAATGACATACAATTGGGACTATCATATATTAAATCAATTTAATCACATTTAAATATGTCAAGGTTTGGTCTTCTGTACGAAGCTGGTTCTTATGGAAACAACATAAAATATCCCCAAAACATAGCATACTCATAATTGCATACTTATTTCTAAGCAAAGTTTAAATGTTTTAACATTATAATTGACCTTGAAATAATAGAATTATTGCCCACAACTACGAAGACTCGGCCAGCTGTTTGATTACTTTAAGAGCGATAGAACAATAGCAATGCTTATTAAAGTAAATATATTTTCCCCCTATTCAAGGGGAAATWACAGTTTTTAATCAATTTATAATTTTTCATCTTTATAGAAATATTACTGAGGTCTCTCAGACATGTATGCAGAACACTTAATTGGATTTCATCTCAATTGGTCACAGGCCAAAGGGACTTGGATCAAGAATCCAGGAAAGCCRTTTCAAATCCTTGCATGACTTCCAGTGTACCTTAATTTCCTGTAGCATTGTCATTTATTGTGATGATAATTCTGAAGGCAGGCATTCTTCCGGGGGCTGTTGCTGCTTCATATCAGGGGAGTCTTCCAGTGTCAGTAAGACTGGTAGCACTGCAGGTGATACAATCCCCATCTTGGCTGTCAGTCCTTTATCCGTTATCCATCTTCATGACTTTTGCTGGGGGCTCCTTATTACTGCCAGTAAAATATCTYATGTCTGGGTCTGTGTCGTCAGAATAGCGATACATCTTTCTCTAAGAACGTGTGTAGCTAAACCATGTCCTTAGGAGCAGCCTGTGTAAGAAATAARTTACAAGAAATACAGAATAAAATAATTTAATGTGAAAAATAATTTACATATTTTCTTCAAAAATTAACACCTACATTCAATATGGTATGCRTACAACTTGTCCCACCCAGTGAGGCTGACTTGATGTTTGTTTGTGATCAAACACTCATTGTGCTTGCTGCTGACCAGACACACAGACTCTCCAGCACTCCAGGCACTTAGACTTCCCATTATTCCCAAGAAAAGAGCCCTTCACCCAAGAAAATAGTTAAAATTTAATGAGAAAACAAGACAGACTGTATTGATGGAATACAGGGCATGGTCAGACCAGTGCACTGACCAGCATTGTGCAAGTAACCATCTTCTCCTGTTCCCTGCACCTCTACAAARCAAGCCTTATGAGGARCAGCTGAGGGAGCTCGGGTTGTTTAGCCTGGAGAAAAGAAGTCTCATGGGAGACCTGATTGCTCTCTACAACTAGCTGAAAGAAGGTTGTAGTGAGGTGAGGCTCAGCCTCTTCTCCCAAGTAAAAAAATGACAGGACAAGAGTACACAGCATGAAATTGGCGAGGAAAGGTTTAGTTTGTACATAAGGAAAAAGTCCTCACTGAAAGGATTATCCAACATTGGAACAAACTTTCTAGGGAAGTGGTTGAGTTGCCATCCTGGAGGTGTTTTTAAAAGGCTTTGTAGATGGTATAGTTAGGGAYATGGCTTAGTGGTGGTCTTGGAAGTGTTAAATTATTCTAGCCTAAATGATTCCCTGAGCTACTCCCAAAAACACCTCAGGCACCCTCTCCTCTCCTTTCATTCTTCTCTGAACMTCTCATTATCTCAAACAGTTCCCAAAAGTCCTTCTCCAATCCCAARTACCACACCCTGAAAGCACCAGCTCCCTTTTGTCCAAAAGGTGAACCAGTAGTAATGGAGAAGCMTTAAGCCTAGGAGAAAAGTCACAATACTAGGTATTTTTATCGAAAGGTTTTGTGCTGCAAAAAGAGGAAACATATTCATTAATMATAAAACTAATACAAAGGAACATTCACCCAGAAAATATAGGTAAATAAAAATAGAGATTAAATCACAGAAATTTAAGGATTTACATGCAGAGCAATTTAKAAAGTGACTTTAATTAACCTAGGTGTATATTACACACTAAAGCTAGCAGAGTTAGATCAGTCAAACAGATTGTAGAGAGCCTCTCGCTAGCTGGCATGCAGGGGGAAGACCCCTTGCTGCAGTTATGCCCTCCAGCTGCTCGTTATGACCCTTTTGCCAGCAGAACTGGGAGGGCAGCAACCTCCAGCAGAGTGGTTCCTGTGATTGATCCTGCTTCCTCTTCAGGCAAAAGCAGCCAGGCAAACACAATCAATTTAAATGGTTGGCTTGAGGCTCAGGACAGATATCCTCTTTCACATCTAGCTGTCTGATAGCTATTGTTCCTAGTCCTCTCTGTGCTGGAGTCTATGCCAGTCAGAATGTCCAACCAAGCTGTAGCTATCTCAGGAATACTTCTAAGACAGGCAAGCTGAGATCTATGTACACATAGTTCAAGCCCACTTGTTAACCTGTGGGTAGCAGATCCTGTGTTAATCTCTGTTTTAAGCAGCCTGGTGTGTTTTTCTGTATCATTTGGAAACTTCACTRGCTTTGCTCTGAATGTGGATTAGACAGAATTTGCCAGAAACACATTACCAGCTGAGCTGTGAAAAGGGGTGAGCTGCAGACAGTGAAAAAGGGACAGATTGATATTGCAATATCAGCACCTGCAGAGGTGTCTCTTTAGGCAGTTAAGAGGGGCAAGAGATGTGATTCCTGATTGTCATAGTTTTGTTCACGAGTGAAGAGGCTTTACAGACACCATTTTAAGGCTTCTTTAGTTCTTTTTGAGCTGCATGCTAAAAAGACTTTCTAGGATTGTACACTGTGCTTTTTCATCCRTGTTAGTATCATGCTGCCAGTAAAACATTTGACATTGCATCAGATCTCAGGTTCCAAATGTACTGCCTAAACAAATGACCTAACTAAAAGAAAAAGGTAGTGAAAGCATTATATAAGAAGACAGTTTTACTAACATTCTATTAGCTGCTAGAACCTCATCTAATTTAGTTCATTAAAATGTGAGGATGTTAAGAAGCAAACAGCAAGTATTGGTGAACCTACCTCCTAATAAACTCCAGACCTTTCAGAATGTAAGAAACAACAATTCAGTTTGATGTGTTCTTAAATGRAGGGAAACAATTTTAGGGATTAATTTAACCTCTCTTTTATCAAATACAAGAAATCGACTTAGAGAAAATTATATTTGTGATATGTGTTTGAAATCCTAAGTATTTTTGACACACTGAACAAAAAGAAAGAAGCTGTTAGAACTAGGTGTGTTAYAAATGCATTAGCTATAAATACATTMATTTTGTAACTATTAAAACTGCTGTTACACAGCACAGTTACCTTGGTCTGAAGGGATTCAACAAAGCAGACCTTTTACTGAGGCCTCTTCCAGCCAGGCAGCAAGGAGAGGGCTGGACAGAGGTGCAGAGCTCTGCAGACCTGCTAGAAGGGCCATCCCTCTGRTCAGGGCTTTTCAGCACCTTAGGTCAGTCTGGTATCACAGTGCACTTTCTCATCTGCCAGTGATAAACAGAGGCTGCGACTCCAGTAATTCCATGACTGAAAGGAACATCATTCACTTTAATGTACGGAGCATTTTCCTTAGCATGATTTCAAAAGATTTAGCAAGGTTACATGATAGTTCATTAACTCAAGAGAACTTGTAAACAGACAACATGAATACTGTAGGGAGGCCTTGGAAATGGTCAGGCAACTTTGTGCTAGGGTTGTTAGCAGGAACTTAAGCTGACACCTTCATTGATAGTTATGGTGTTTACATRAATGAAATCAAGGTGGCACTTGTAGATTAAAGTGCACTGCAATCACACAGTCATTTTGTCATATGGAATACTCTCATTTTTTAAGTTTGGCTTGCAGTGACATTATCTAGCAAATTCTAGTTTTACTGGTGCTCATTTCMCCTTTACCACAAATGAAATCAATTATATGTTGATGGCCTTAAATGCATTTCTTCGGTATCATTCCCAAGAATCATAATTGAAGTAATGGCAGTGAATAAATATCCTTAAAGATAAGCTACAGTAAAAGCTTCATACTSAAAAGCTAAATGCTGAAAATTTTACTGAATTATTTATTTCCATATACCATTGCTAGCTACATGAGTGCCAGATTAAATTTTACCTTCATTACTGCAACTTCTTCTGTAGTTTGATGCTAATCTTAGCTCTTTAATCTATTAAAATCACAACTGCTATAATTATCTTTCTCATGTCTCATTTCTTCTGTAACACACCAATGAAGAACCCAGGCAYTGATGCCCCCTTCCATAGTGCATTAGATATAGGATCTTCATGTTCTTCAAGACCTTATACAATTTAGACCTATTTGTGTTTTATTATACCTCTTTATCTTTGCAGCATCGCARATGAAAGTCTGTAATGTAATGTTCTGTTCTCTCTACAAATTCTTCTTTAGATCTTAATGCTGATTCAGTTGCATGCAGTATACTCCTTATTCCAAATGTTTCTGATTTAAAACTTTAAAAAATATTATATTCTTCTGTGAAGTTAATAATTATGACAACAAGAGAACAGTGAAAATCGTAGAAAGTTATTTAGCTRTGTACATTAGTTGCCTACTTTTCATAAAAACTGGGCATTCACAGTCTTTCACTGAAGTTGCTAGATGGTGGAAATGAGCTTTCCAAATGAAAAGCCAGAAAAATTCCATCTCCTTTCTGAAATTATAGTTCATGTATTATATCCATGCAATAGTATTAATTGGATTACTTATCTGTTAACTCTCTTTTGCAGCCTCTTTGCAGTACAAAATGTCTCTTGGAATGTAATTCATTAATTCTGACAATTTATCATCGCTAGCTCATAGTTGGTATGGTGGTGAAAACAAGTCTCATGGAGGACTTCTAAATGTTGTCCCCTGGGATGACATTCCATGGCATCCTCAACCTCACTGGTAAGGTCAGTGACACAGATTTGCTTTCAACAATGTAATCCAGTCCAAGAGTGACAGCCAGACTATTCAGTATGACAGAGGCAAGGAAGGTTTGAAAAGGCTTTTCATTTGTAAATGACAGAAACAAGTCATACTGGGAATTGCAACCTTTGCTATATAGAAGCATCTTTGAACACAGTGAATCAGTACTCCTTGATCTGGTTAAAGATGTGGAAGGTGAGATGCTGATGTTTTGGCTTAATCATTCCCAGGATAATTAAGCCCAAATACATTCTTACAAAAAAATTATTCATGCCCTCCCAATGATTCTGGMATAATGCATGTATTTAAAATCCTCATCTATGGAAACATCACTTACCATTGATATTTTATTTCCCACCCTATCTTCCAGCAAGCACAGATGTTTCTGTAACCCCCATTTTATATTATAATTGCAATGTTTCTTTCAATTTTGTACTTTCTAGAAGAGTCTATCCCTGTGTTTAGGTATCAAGTCCTTCATTCATATGAAGAGCACATAACTCAAATTTTTCATAGAATAGAGGTTTATCACAGGCTAAAATAATTAGAACTATCTTACCTCATATAAGCATGAATACTCTTCTGATACATGTGAGCATTTAGAAATGGAAAATGAATTTCTGTCTGTGTTGGTCCTTGTGGTCTGTTGTGTGCCTATGCGTGTACCTTCTGTGTGTATGTGTAAATGTGCGCCTGCTGGCACTCACACTTGCTGGCTGGACCTGGGAACACAGAGCTTCAGCAACATCAGCACTTTTGGGCTGTCAGACTTGGCAGCTCTGTACAATTTCTACTTTCTTTCTTGTCTTTGCAACTTATTCTTCTCACTAATTGCATAGATGATGGATATAACCAAACTATAGCTGCTGCAAGMTTGACTTCTAAATAATGTAGGCACTTCTATGTACTTTATGTATAGCTTTCACCTTTCAAAAAACATTTGAAAATAAAATAATTAAAACCCCACAATTAAAAAAATCCACAATGTAATTTATGAAATATAGCAAAAAGAAGATTAGTTAAATAAAGAAATTATTTAATTTGAGAATGAAGCAAACACCTAAGCATGCATATGAACTCTATTAAAAGCATTGAAGTTAAAAGCCCTTGATATTACACAAGCTCTCTTCAAGCAGTCACTGAATATGAAGTCTTAGTAATAATGTGCTCCTTTTCACATTAATCTTGGTTATGAAAGCTTTTAAGCAAAACAGTAATGACTACTATATAATTAAAAAGAATGCAATGAAATTGTTCTCTCTACACTGAAACAAATTACTGCCTTTCCATCCTGAATTTAGCAATTAAGATTTTGCCAATGAAAAGGGAAGACAAACAATATTAGAGAATTTACTCAAGCATGCTATGGAAACATAATCTTTTCCTTTTCATGSTAAGGTCATCACAAGCATTATATTCATGTGAGGTCATGGGAAGRAAATTTAGTCATGATTTAATAGCAATATAGCAACTTTTTTTTTTCAATATCAAAAATTTCTTATCACTGCAATAAAAATAATAGAAAAGTAAAGTAGAGTATATAGGCATTTACAGATCAGATTTAATTTGATTTTCCTTTTAGGCATTACTTTGSCTAAAACCCTATGTTTGGTGCTTAGGTTCCTCTATGAGATGAAGGCAAGGTACCTCAAAATTATTACCTTCAAAATATTCCTAACAACATAACTGATAATAACTACCCAAAAAACAATAATTTGTTTTCCCAGAATTTTACTTAGAAGTGGATCATAYTATAGGACACTGAAATCCCACCTCTCCTCAGCACTCACATGTCATAGCTCAGATTATTATCAAGGTGAAGTAATTAAAAACATGGATTAGGAATACTCTTATACAACTGAATCAGGACAAAAGGAATGTTACAACCTTTTTTCCACCYAGTGTTTCAAATTTTATTTTTTCAAGACCATAGGTGTTTGTTGATTACATCCAGTTACTCAAAGGATTTACTTTCAAACTTGTGTGAGGAGAAAAGCAAGTTTTCTGCTATCTACTTTTTATGAAACATTTTGGAGGTGCACCATTTTGGGCTTGGATAGAGCTMATTTTCTTTACAGCAGATCATATGACGCTGTCTTTTAGGTTTTTGACCATAATACCGGTAACACACTGATGTTCTGCTGAGCAGTGTCCACACAGCATTAAGAACTTCTCTGTTTCTCACTCTGTCCCCAAAATAAATGTATTTAGGGGGTAAGGAGTAGTKCATAGTAGGTTGGAAGGACACAGAAGCTGACCTGACCTAGCCAAAGAGATACTCTGTAACATATAACAACATCACATTTRCGAATAAAAAGGAAAGTGCCACGATTTGAACTTGACYGAAARCCAAAAYACCCACGATGTTCCCTCTCCCCCTCCACCGGAGAGRSAGAAGGGAGARCAAAAGCCCAATTAACACTAAAATTTATGGCTTTTAGATAACATAACATAATTGAGAGAAAGATATGTATATGCTCCAGAGAATAGTCAGACAGGCTGAATAACTTAAGTTGCAAAATAGATTAATTACTACAAACTACTAAGAATACTACTGCACCAGGGAGGGCAAMAAAGATAGGGAAAAACTTACAAGGAGAAGAAAATAAAAACAGACATTTTAAGACACCTGCTATTTTTTCCAGGAACCTGTCTCTCTTCTAGGTTGTCCCTCCCCACCCCCCCCATGCCTTCCTGCACGCAAGAGAGGCAGGGGATGAAASTTTGACACAGATCAAGCTGCTCATTACAGTTGGCGTCCAGCATCATAGGAGAAGCGTTCTTAAGCTCCAAGCTGTGGAAGGTCTTTTCCGAAGAAACAGTCAGTGTATAACTGCTGATGGCAAGGGATTCTTTTTCTTTACCTCATGGGAGAAAGGAAAACAGTCCAAGGCCATTCTCTCAAATCTCCTGGCAGAACACAGCTCCTTCTAAGTATCCACTTGATCTTCGGTCTCCATTTTTTTCTTACATCTCCTCACCCTCCTGCTCTGTCCTCCCCCAGTGCATGATACTAAAACTAAATACTAACAACCTAAAAAACTACATGGCGGCCGTGTTCTATCTTGTTTTGAATTCTTCTTAAGTACAGGACAATACGTCATCACAGAGGTGTAACTAACCTGTGCAATTGGCCCAGGGCTGACCAGCAGCCTGTCCATCAACCTCAGAGTCATAATGGATTGGCTCTAAAACACAGGGGGTAGGGCTCCTTTTGCTGGAGAAGAAGAAGAAAGCTTCTTGAACTTTGTCATAGGAGCCATCTTTGTGGTTTCTTGGTCCCATCCCCCCACCACCAAATAACCAGACCAAGCAAAACCAGGACATCTTTAGATCAGAAACTGGGGCCATCTTTAGATCAGGGGCCATCTCTAGATCAGAAACTTTCTGGACAACTTTTGACCCTGCAAGGTGGGAAGTGATGGCCTTCACRTAATTTGTTTTGCTTTTTTTTCTTTCCTCTTCCACTTTCCCTTCACTTATTAATCAATTCTTTTTATGACCATTTTTGTTTATCTCGATACATACATTTTCATTTTGTTATCTTTCTTTTCCTGTTCCTCCATTCCTCCGGCAGAGCGAGACAAACGAGCAAGCAGCTTTGTGGTGTTTGGCTGCCTATCAGAGATAGTCCACAGCAGGAGAATAAAGCATTCTTTCAGGAAATGGAAACCAAAATCCAGCCCTGCTCTCATCCTCACTGAATTCAGATCAGTGTTTTTTTCTGGCAGGTTGTGAGATCTCTGCAAGATAATGATTATCAGTTTATTAGCTATGTAGATTCTTCTACTGTCTCTTTCCAATGTTGTACCAGGAGCCCAATCATTTAGATTCTTTCCTACGTAGTGATGTCAGATCTTGACTGCATAACGAGCATCGTCAAATACAGTATGTCTCATATTACCAAAAATTGCATCACATTCTTGTTATTTGTTCTGTTTCTTCCAATGTACTCTTTTGCTTCGCTTTTGCAGAGCTAAAAACACGGCTCAGTAAATGGCATATAATGATGTTGTTCAAATGTTCTACTAAATAGCATTAAAATTTGAAGATGAATGTCAGAAAATATAATGCAAATCTTGAACAATTGCAGTCAATTGAAGGGGTTTTTTCCCATTTTATTGTTTGGAGGGGTTTTTTTTAAATTCCAGTAATTATCTGTGCTTTTTTTTTTTTTCTTTTGCTTCTAGTTTGAAAAGAAACTATTCCAATCTGAAAAGCCTTTATAATTAAATCACTTTTCAGTTTTAATTTTCTTTCTACTCTCTATGGTCATATTAAATTAGGCAAGTATTCTTTGTTATTTCTGTTRAGAGGTATTTCAGTTTTACATCAAGGCACATTTTAATGGTGGAGACAAATAACAGAAATGTACAGTCATGATCCTATGGGATACATAAATGATTTGTACCATATTTTCAAATACATTCAAAATGCCATTTTGTACAGGGTGTCCTAAATAAAATACCTAAATAACTTAAGAATCTAACTGTCACTGAAAATAGATAACATTTTTTGCTTTAATTTAGAGAAAGCATTAGATTTTGCTCTATTTTTTTCTTTAAATGTTCTTAAATAATTACTGTATGCTTTCATTATCTCTCAGTATTCTAATTCCTTATTTCAGACAATTTTAAACCTTCAAGAAACCCACTCTAGTAGGTTTCCAGCTAACATGTTTTTAACTAACATGTTATTTATCTCCAACCTAAGAATTCTGGGAGACAAGCTGGAGAAACCAGCTTTCCAACACAGCACATCTTTTAAATTGCTACAGCTGTCTAGCTTGTTAACTTTAGTGACTGCAGGTCAGTTTGAGAAGAGAGTTGTGTTCACATTAACCCCATTTCACACACCTCATTTCTAGGTCTGTTTTTCAGTTGGTTGATTGTTCTGTTACTCAGGTTTGTTGTTTTGGTTTGATTCTTTTTTTTTTTTTTTTTTTTTTTTTTTTTTTTTTTTTTTTTTTTTTTTTTTTTTTTTTTTTTTTTTTTAATCTCTGCCCTAAATGATTGCTAAATCAAAATTTACTTTAAAATTTATCTAGCATATATATAAGCATATATATAAGGTTCATATATAAGTCCCTTTAAGACCTAAAAGACCTGCTGGTTCCATTCTGAGGGAAAAAAGAAAAGGGGGGAGTCATCTTTATGTCTACCACCTGTCAGGCTTCACAGACTGCAAAAGGTGTTTTTTTAACAAGATGTTTTTTCCTTATTTGCTTCCTAAGGAACCACGTGCTCAATAAATTACAGACTAATTTCCTTTTGCAGATAGAAAGATGAGATTACTGGTGTGTCTCTGTCTTTATCTGGAAGGCAAATCTGCTCAAGTTTATGAAAATGTTTGGTGGTAAAGCAGCTGGGCTACCTGGCAGTAGGTTTATTTAGCCCAAAGGAAGGAGGCAAAGGTGACACACAGTGAACATGAAGCAAAACAAGTCTGGCAAAGAAACTGAATTTTATTGTTATTATGTACCTTCAAAAGACTCCTTTTGCATTTTTGTGCTTGCTGTGTTGGCATAACAGCTCAAAAAGTAATTATGTGGTGGTTTTGATGGCCTATTTGTTTTTACTGTTGCATTCTTCCTGTTTAGTCAAGCAAGGGGAAAGTTGGCATCCAACCACTCAGAACAGATTTTTCCCTACTTTTTTCCTCATAATGCACCCAAAAATAAATTTTTTAAATTCCAATTTTCTGGGCTAACTTGAAAGCTTTTGAATAGTTTTCTAGTTTTCTTTGGTTTGTTCTGATTTTAGTGGATTGGTTCTGTTCCAGTTTCAGGATCCTGGGATGTCAGAATTAGAGCAAAATATTTGAAGCATCCCTCATCTGAGCACTTTCACAGGGACGAGTAACAGTAATTCTATTTGATCCTTAGTCACAGTATTTAGGTAGTCATTGTAAAAGAGTACACTCATCAAGCTATAAGAGACTATGGAAAGCATTTTCCTTATTTTCCTTTTTTCCTCAAAAGAAATTCATTTTCCTCTTCTGTCCTTTATGTAAAAGGAGACAGGAGGTTAATACTTTTCGATTGGGTAGGACAGTTAAGTAAAGAAAGACTGTTATCTCTCCTGATAAATATTCAATTTTGCAAGTTTCAATGGAGTAAGTCAGAGTACCTTACTACAGAACAGACTGGATAGGTGTGAAGAAAAATAGTATTTAAGATGCAGAACAGGTGCTGCTTATTGGATGTCTGCTCTAATAAATGGGAGTRTGCCTTAGCACTTGCCTTGAAGGAAATGAAAGCTACTATAATGATCCCATTTGATATATAGAAAGTCTGTTCCAAAGAATTTTTATTTCCCTATTAAAATTCAACTTGTGTCTGGTGAGCTAAATGCTTCTATTGACTCAGTCTGTCATATTTAAACTGCATAACGGAAAACTGATTTTTACTCTAAWTTTTTTTCAGCTGTGTCAGCATTCTCCTAAAATATTTTACATGACTTTGTGGGAGTATGTTTGCAATAGTTGCCCAAGAGCTAAAAGTTGTCAAACAAAACCTCTCTCCTTTTTCACTGTGATTTTTAATAATGCCACTGGTTTGTTTTCAGTATAGTGATGTTTCTAATCAGAATAATTCCTTAAATTGATTGAGGTCCTTAAGCATTTAAAATATGACTAAGAAGCCCACACTTAAAATTGCTGAAGTTTCCTGAAGTTGTATTAATATTAGAAGTATATATTTATTATTTCAGTATATATTTATTATTTTAAGCTTCTGGAAAAACTTATTCCCACAATAAAAGGTTTCTCCATAGCAATGCAGTGTCTTTCTATATGTGACTGTAGATTTGTTTCATAGTGCTTGATTGATTCCCCCTTCTTACTTGTATGTACATATATATGTATAGATTTATATGAGCCTTTGTGTATGTGTTTATATATTTACACAAAGTTCTCTAAAAGAATGCAACATGACTTYAGTGCAGAAGGTTTTGTTTTAGTGAACCCAAAAGACAAAAATCACCTTATCAAGTTATCCAATTATGTTGTGAGGAAACTGGATGACATTGAATTCTGACGGATTTGCAAAACAGATTTGTTAAAGGTATGAGTGACAACAGCAAGAGCATGACTATTTTACAACAGCACAGATATGAGAAGAGGACATAACTTAGAATTACTCAGCTAATACATGGAAATTAATCTCCTGAAAGATAATCACCTCTCATCACAACCTAAGAAGATGCTGTTGAAGTGTAGACAGTTAGGTACCTCTAGGGATGACTTCGCAATGGTGTTTTATAGCTTTATATAAATGTCTCAATTCACTGAAGTCTAGATTAGCCATTTGTTTCTTATTCTTGGTAATTAATACTTGAGATTAATTAGCTTTGAGATCACTGCAGAGATTGCAGTTAGCTTGCTGGTAATAAGTATGCTCCCATCTTCTTAGATTACATAGCTTTTCTTTATTATCCAGGCAAATTGCCTTAAATCTGTAGTTTAAATCATAAAGGATCAATTGTGTTGTTTTTCCGTCTGCTCTCTGAGCAGAATATAACCCTAGTGATATTAATCCAGCCGAAGAGATGCAAACACGTATAATATTAATTTATCAGTATCTTATTTAATGGCAAGGTCATGATCATAGTAACTTTCAAAAACTTAAAAAATAAACTACAACTAAATATGTGTTTTACTGCTTCTTCAAAGCAMGCTTGTTCAGAGAATTGAGTTAACTACGAGAAATACTAACACATGAGACAAAATAAAGACACAAACACTCTACTGATTTTGTTTTGTTTTTTAACAATGAATGATTCATGAGCAATCAGGGAAGTGTACATTGAGGATCAATGTCAGCAATATAGCAGACATAACAATAGCTGAAGACACACAAAATATTAATAAATGACCAAAAATTTGTGCAGCCTCTTTCTTGACATTCCCCAAATCCCTGATGACCTGGCCACGTTCATACAGTGAACTACAGCCTAGTTCATACAACTAGGCCAGAACCCATCTCTCACAGGGCACTCTGGGGTACCCTACTTGCACACACCTCCAGATTTATGTGTACCCCCACAGCCCACCTCTTTCAACTTACTCATGTGTGCACAGGTGACGAAGACCCCCAGCAGAGCAAGTGTCACCTCAGCCCCTAAAGGTGTGGGTCCCTGTGTACTGTGCCTCACACTGTTAAACCAGGAGCTGCTCTGTCCAGCCTGGCAAAGGCCATTATGCCCCAAGGGAGTCTTTGGCAGCATCACTCCACTTCAAGATTTCTCTCTTCTCACTTTTGCAATTTTTCATGATTCTTTATCTTAAGTATGACTCATCTTTTCTGTTTGGTTTTCTTACCCAAAATTTTCATGGTCATTCAAGGATGATTGTTTATTCCAACAGATATTAATCATTTTTTGGCACCAACAATGTTGTTTTTATTTGGTTGGGTGGTTTGGATATTTTTTTGTTTCTTCATTTGTTGGGTTTTGTTGGGATTTTTTTGGTTGGATGGTTGGCCTTTTTTTGCAAGTATCCTTTCAAACAGCCTTGAATATTCCACTCATATGCCCTGTTTACATTCACATTCCAATCTTATCATATATTGTTACCCAAGCTGTTTTACCAAGGCAAAACCATTAGTATTTCTCCACAAAGATATAGTGGTTCTAGTTTATATGCCAGCATGTTGTTACAAGAGGAGCTTGAACTCAGGCTGTGCAGAGATCCCATCTGTCTTAGTGAAATATTGAAGTTTAGTGACAAAGGACCCTCCGGATCTCTGCAGACAGCTTAAATGACAGAATGACACCATATATCCTGTATTCAAGCTGTACATGGATGTGTGGGTTCTTTTTCTGTAGTTAACCACTTTCAAATTCTATTCTTCCAGGTCCTCTAAATAACAACAATTGCCTGTGGCTTGCATCCACACAGCATGAGATGTGTTTTAGTACACCATTTTTTCCACAGGTTGATATCAAATATGCACAACTAATTTTTAAGGTCATCTTCCAGATGTGCTAGAAGCAGGGAAAATAACACATGGAWGCAGCTATGTCTTCAGCTGTTGAAAGGGTAGATGCCTGGGGATTTGCTTTCTTCAGTTAAGTTCATGCATATGGGGTTTTTAATTTTTTTTTTTTTTCTCAGTATCAGTGGTAAGCACATTCTATTTCTTCCCTTTGCTTTATGGCACCTATGATTATGAGCTATGCAGCCTCAATTTCAGCAGTGTTTTATTCTGTTCAAAATATCTGAATACATTTTACCAGAGTAATGTGAAGTAAACATAATGAAAAGGCTCAGGTTATTCACAGAGCACAGTCCATGGAAAATTTGTGAATTTTGTAGCGTATCTCTTGCCCTGCTTAWACATCTTCTTGACAGATACTATGTGAAAAACAAACCAGCAGTGCAGTTCAAGGCATGTGAGTGTCTGTTGTCTTGAGACAGTATAATCTCCTGTACTGTGGCCAGCACCCAATGCGAGTGCACCTGTGTGTAAGATGTGTGGTGTGAGCGTACTACGATTGCTTTCTGAGTTCTGATTTTTCCGGCTGGCAGAACAATTCCTGTCATGCACATTGAATTCCAAGACAGGCCTAAGACTTTGCACATATATATGTCTTATTTCAGTCATCTACACAGCTTTCTAAAATTGAGCTAGACTGGTTAAGACTGTCATTATATGACACCGTTTGAGTTGAACCCATGCACCAAGTATGTTGGAAGAAGAAAGATTTTATTCCTACTGTATTTACTGGCTCTGTTTGTTTTTCTTTGCAATTAATCAATTAAATTTTACAAATCTCTTGTAGACTTGACTCTTAGTGTTCTGGGGATTTAGGGCTTTTATTAGTTTTTTGGGGGGGGGGATGGTGTGTTTTGGTTTTTTGTTGTTTTTTGTTTGTTTT
>NW_026623546.1:242528-279948 GCF_030028575.1 Malurus melanocephalus
TTTTTTTTGTTTGTTTACCTTGTAAGTTCATTTTTTTATTTTCTAATGTGGTGTGTTGTGTGTTTTGTGGAAGGTTCTTTGTTCACTTGTTTGGGGTGGAATAGTTTGGGGTTTTGGTTCAGTTTTTGGGCTTTTGTTGTTGGTTTTGTTATGCATCTTTTGTGTCTGTCTGCATCTGTCTGCATGATTTAACTTATGCAGTGTATTTGAAGGGGTCAAATGAATTCCAGTGGAAAGGGGAGGAGGGAACATGGGACTGAACTTCTGACAAATTTAAAGCTGTACAAGTCATCAACTTTATGTTACATGCTGTGAAAAAAATCCAGATTTGATAGTCCAGACAGAACCCTCAGCAATAAAGCCTCAGTCCTTAACTGAGAACTCCATCTTCTGAAGCAGGACAGCAGAGTCTGAACTATAAATGTTTTATATTACCAACCACTAGAAAACAAGGATAAAAATAAGAGCGAAATAACCCATCATGGAGTGTGGCCCTCAACATCCCTTTGCACTAATGTACTTTTAGGCTCTTGGATTCAACATACAGARCTGTGCTTTTGTACAACAGTTGCTATAATGTGCCTCTGGGCTTTGTCTTAATAAATAATTACAAACATAATAACAGAAACCAGAAACAGCAGCTTTCATTTTTTTTTTTACTTTAGAAATGAATCTGTCTTTCAGACAATTTTATTTGTTACACATCTCTTGAAGATTTTTTGCCACCTTTAACTTTTTACTCATACTTCTTATTTCAAATTCATGTTCATATATTTTCTGTATCTATGTTATTATTTCATTCTTGTAAATTGATTTTAGTGAACAAAGAACCAGAATAATTTTTATGTATGCTAGAATGTGCAGTTTCAAGGACATACATTTCATCAATAATTAAGCTGCAAAATAGAGTGGGTTGAATTCTTTCTTTTGGTGTGATCTCCAGTTTATAGTTGTGTATGTAAAAGTTTAAGAAGCACTGCTGTTCTAATGCTGTTATGCACTCACTGAGGAATCAAGAGAGATGTGATCAGTCATGATCACTGAGTTCAGTCATGAAAGGGAAGCACAGAGAAAGTGAAAGTGGAAACCAGACCGGCTGCCAACAAAAAATATAAAGATTTTGCCTGTAAGAATAGATCTAGAAAAAMCAAAACTCCCTAACTTGAAACTAAGGAGTAAGTAAAGGTATTAAGAGTTTCTGTAACAAGCTCAAGAGCAAAAGGTGTAGGGAAAATGAGGYAGGGTTGTTCTGTGGGGCATGTGATTGGGTTGGTGATGCAGGACAAAGAAAAAAATGAGGTCCTGAAAGCCCCTCCATCACTTGATTTTCCTCCCCTCTCCCCTTCTTCAGCTCTCAGTTAACAGGTATCACCCCAGGTCTTTTAGGTCCTTTTCAGTTACAGCAGATGACCAGAAGCTATTTCTGTATTATGGGAAGTTTGATGACTGTAACAATGCARATGTCACACYTGTCTTCAAGACAGGCAAAGAGGACTCAAGGAGCTACAAGCTGATCTGCCTAACCTCAATGTCCGGTTGGATTATGAAGCAATTTACTCAGAAGACATTTGCAGGTGCCTGAAGGACATGATAATTGGGAAAGCCAGCATGGGTTTACCAAGGACAAATTATGCCTGACCAGACTGATAGCCTTCTGTAGTGAAATGACTGGTTAAATGGAAAAGGAGATCACAGGAGGTGMTGTATGCTTATCTTTACTAAGGCTTTTTACCTAGTTCTTCACAGTATTCTGAAATCCAGGCTGGATATGGTTGTGCAYTCAGTAAATGGATAATAAGATGCAAGGCTGGATCATCGGACTCAGAAGGTTGTAAGCAGCAATACAAGTGTTGGTCCATTTCGAGTGGTGATCATCAGGAATAAAAATGAGACCCTTTACCATTTCTAGTGATATGACAGCTGTCTGTCATCAGGATTCCCCGAAGTTCATGTACTCCCAGTGGCTCCAATCTCAGACCTGTTCCAGTTTTGTGTTCTCATCTGCTTTGTACCACTATTTCCAACATTATGTTAAAGGAAAAAAAAATACCTGTTGATTTTTGAGGTAAAATTATGATTGTATCTTTATATCTCATAAAATAATTGTAAATATAAAGCTATAGAATTTATGGGGGTGGGAGGAGAGACATAAAACTCCATGAATAGCAAGAGAATTCAAAACCTGATCACTTCGGTGTTCATTAATGAAATTCAATTTCTAATTAGACTATTGTTTCCATGTCTTTTCAAATAAGACAGATACTGTAGTTTAGGAGGAACTTCAAAAAACAAAAGCTGTGAGGAAGAGTAGGTTTGAGGCGTATTAAGGTAGGTATATAACAGAGAAATTCTATTCCTGGTCCTTTCTAAATCTGACAGAACTGTGCTAGGACAGTCAATATCACCTGTGCAATCTTTTATGAGCAGGGAAAAAGTCTCCAGCAGAAGCTCAAAGGATGTTCTGAGTTGCTCTAACTCCATAAGAAAATCCAAAGGATGTAGAGTGAGTGGCACTGAATATTCTTAGGCTAGCTTTATTGTTGGGAATTTCTCACTTTATGGCCTTTCCCTGTGCCACCCTGCAGTGTTGATCTTGCTCTATTCTGACCTGGAGAAATCACATTAAGGTGCACTTGTTTTAAGAAAGGTGGTCAATTGTCACTGTTGCACAGACAGATCTGAGCAAAAGTGTATTCCCTTCTCTTTATACACACAAGAAACTCCAGACTCTGGCAACCCTATGGTCTTTCATGTTTCATTTTTGGTACAGTTTCCTGAGAGTTTTAAAAAATATGTTGTTGAAGATCTGCATTTTAATTATGCCTTGCATGCCTCACATGGTTTTTAGTCATGAAGTTTCTTGGCATATCTTGTTACATAATTGGTCATATTTCTGAAACTCTTGGAATATCCTGAACACTGCTGTGCTTCTGGAATTTAGGACAAGTGTAGTGGCGGGTACAGAGTTCTAATATCTGCTTTACTGAATGACTAACTGGCTTGTTAATGTTACTTCAAACCAGCAGGTTTTGCTATGCTTGACAAGCAAGTGATTTATTTTCTCAAACCTGTTTTATTAAACACAGTTTAAAATAAAATCAAAATCTTAGGCCCTCTTCTCAAAGAATATGTTTTATGTATAATGATAGGAATAAACTATATTTCTTTAGAACTAGAAAAATTTGATATAGTTCTAATTACATTAATCAGTAAAATCAGCCTTAAATGAGAATAAAATAATTTTATAATACATTGGATATATAAGGTTTACTAATTTCCAAGATTGTAGTTCCTTGTATTCACCTTAATGTTTTATGTCTTGGACCTCTTTTGGGGAATTTTAGGGAGGTATATATCAGGGTCTGAATCCAAAATTTAGACAAAAACTACTTGAATGCAGATGGCACTGTATTTCTAATTATTTACTTTTGCCAAGTGATCTATAAAAGATCAGCTCCAGTCATAAGTTTCATGACAAGTGGTAAAATAAATTGCTCAAGATAGGATGCAAATTAGGGACAAAGTTCAGCTGACTACCAGAATCTGTAATTATATTTTGATATGTCACAGAGTAAGACAGTTGCACTTGATTTAAATTTGTAAACTAAAAATATTTGACTGGAAAAATGGTAGAGAAAGGGTCTATAAACACTGATAATTCTTGAGAAATGTAAATATGACCTTGAAAAGTAAATCCAGAGCAGGTTAGAGAATAAGTTTCTTGAACCCAATTTTATCTTGTAATAGTGTAATGGTGAATTTTTGTTTATATTTGTTTTACAGATGATCTGGAATATCCATAAATACATCACTGATGGTCTGAAGGAGAAAGATTATAACACATGACCAAATGAAGAATGCAAAATATCCTGCATAATGTGCTGATAATGAACAAATAAAAATCAATAATTATGACAAAAAGAAAATCCCACCAAACAAATAGTAAGACTGCTTAAAAATCAATCCCAGCACAGGAGTATTTTGCTTGCACAGCGTGTAAGCAAAGGATATGATTAAGAGTGTTTGGCTACAATACTTCAAGGTCCRTGCAGTGTAACTGGTACTGAAAGTAGATGCTCCTAGAGTAGTTCACCCTTACAACTCTTAGGAACCTGATTTTGATATATTGTTCCTTGACTGTACCTCTGTATGTATATCTGCTTACTGAACATTTGATGCTGTATAGAAATATTTACATGCATGATCTGTGTCTGTTTGCATGCAAATCACCCATCACAATGCTGATTAATGAATGTAAAATCAGCTTTTTTTCAAAGCTACTGATACACTGTAACTCAGCACCTGTGGATGCCAGAGTAATGTTATGTATGTAACATGGGTTTAAGAGTTTAATGTGAGGCAATAATAGCCAAGCAACAGATCAGCAGGCAGAGAGCATTTCTACTGTGCTATTTAATGTCACTTTTTTCAACTAAAGTTAAGCTTGCCCTTAAGCACTTGCTTGTCTCTTTAGTTTAAGGTTTTGTTTTGTTATGCTGGCACAAAGTTTGATGGAAAAGCAGGTTTTTTTCTCAAACAATATAGATGTTGAAACATTGACCATGAGAAGAGTGGGTTTCTTTCAAAAGGCAGTGTGGTGATGTGCAGAGGTGCTTGTGAGTCTTGACAGCATTGCAGGAATAGCCTTTAGTCCTGTCTGCACAGCAGCACCGTTTTTATTTGCAACACTATTTTATATTTGCTCATTTGTATCTCAGCTCAGAAGAACATTGTACAGTTTGGACACAAAGGATTCTCCTTCATTTCAGCTACGGGGATATTAAGACCAAACTGTATGATCTTATTTCAAGTTCACAAGAAACAACATAGGAAGTAGAGAGATGGATGCAGAAGGCTTTGTTTGCCAAACTGGGCAAAAATATGACAAAATTTTTGTAGTTTGTAGGAAAAACTCCTCCACTCGCCATTGGCCTCTAGCTAGGGGAAGACACTTCAAACATCACCTTCTGTTTTCTATTGGATTTGGAGTGGTTTTAACCCAGTTAGATTTTTAAATTCTTATTCACCCATCCAGACTATAATATCCTAACTCAGGTATAACAACAAGGCAGGAGACCCTGTTGAAAGCCTTGATTAAAATCAAGGTAAATTATTTCCACTAGTCTAACCTCATTAATAAAACCATTTGTTTTATCAAAGCAGGTTTCTCAAGAATGGTTTACATTCAGTAAGTATTGAGTCTTAAGTACTTGGTCCTTGAATTCCACCACAAGCTCTCTGTTTAGTCAGGCTGGCTTCGTGAGACAAGTACTTGTTTTCTTAGGAGTCAGGATGGACTATTATTGTGTTTGGCTGGTGTCTTTCACAACCTTCTTGAGCATTTTTGCCATTCAAAGCTGCCTCCTCCCACATGATCCTATAGAGCTGTACCCTGAATAAGCTGAAATCTGCTCCTCTAAAGTGCTGACTTGTAGACTCTGCTTATCTCTTTCATTCTCCTTGGGATCTTGAACTTCACTAATTCATGGTTATTTCAGTCAAAGTTGCCATTGATTATCATGTCCTCAACCAGTTCTTTGTTTCTGAGCGCCAATCCAGCTGTGCTTAACTTCTGGTTGGTTTCAGTATTTGCATCAAGAAATTGTCCCTGACAAAAACCCTATCAGAGTGGCCTACCAGAAAACATCAAAGTGTTCTCCCATTAGAATTGGGGTCTGTGATCTAGTATTCCTTATTTCAAAATAGCTTCATTCATATCCTCACCCTGATGAGGTGAACTTTAACAAGCTCCCACCACTGGGTCTCCCTTACTGGCCTATCCATTGATCCTGAGTTGTGAACTCGCACAAATTGTTGTCTGTCTCACAGAAGGACTTGCACACTTCTGAATCACTCCATGTCTATTCTACCACCTTTGTCCTCTTCTTGATCTGCCTTCCCTGAAGAATGTGATCCACACACCCTTGCAATTACTATCCATTGCAATGACCTATTTGTAATGCATTTTCCCACTACAGCTGAGAACTTGGAATGATGTTGTAGATCCGTAAACACACATCTGCAGTCCTTGCTGTTTGTTTCCTTGTCTGTGTGCATTTCTGTGTACATAACGTGCTTGAGATGGACCTCCTTTCACCCCGTTTTATTACTCTGGAATTCTCTCTTGTACCTGCCACCTTCCCACTACTTTATTGCTTGACTGTGGGTTGTAATTCCCCTCCACATCCATTCCTAGGTTGGAGTTCTTCTCACCAGGTTGGCTAATCTGCTGGACAAGCTCTCCTCAACAGCTTTGTCTTCAGCCCTCAAAACGAGTGGCTTGTGGTCTAAATCTGAAATTGTTGTTGAAGACATCAGCTACACAAGCTTCTAGTCATTTTCCAAAAATAACTAAGGCCATACACTATAGTTTGCAAATTTTTCTGATGAACCAGCTGTTGAATACAAGCTGTGGCAATATCATCATCTAAACCAAAAAGAGCACTCAGGAGAATGCATTCCTCACCTATAGATTAAGTGTTGATTTATTGTAGTTGAGGATTTGGTCAACAAATCTCCATGCTACTTCTGTTAGATTGAAAATATATGTTTTCATAATCTCCAAATTACATCTCTACACATTCTTGGTTCCAATAGGCACTGTAAGGTATAATAATTTCTCAGGACGGGTTTTATATTTCACTGCACTTTCTCTTTGAACCAAATTGCTGCTGCTCTTGGGTCACTATATTTCTTTCTTGTGGATTGGGAAGGCGGAGCAAGGGGAGACTTGAGATACTGCTGTCATGTGTGTTCAACCCTTGCTGTGTTAATCCAACACTGACTGCTCCTTTTTCTCCCCAGGAAAAAGTTTTTACATCTTTAAGTACTATTGAGAGCAAGAGGGTAAATGTTCTATAATGACTTTTAGGTCAACAAGAAAAAACAGAAGTTTCTGGGAAAGTTTGAAGAGGGAAAAGAGGAAAAAAAGCCTGTCAAAGAAAGATTGCTTTCCATTGCTTATTGGACAAAGGTATTCTGGGTGATATCTAGTGTGATTGGGCTAATAATGTTGTATATAAACAGTGAAATTATACACACCTCTAGGTTACAATTCCAATAAAATCATGCATTCAGGCAGATCCTTGCAGGTCTGAAAACAGTGTAATGCACTTCTAAGAGGTTTCTTTTTCAAGAACAGGGGTTTGAGGCATTTTAAATTTTTAGCATTCCAACCAAGTCTATATTACAGTGCAGTAGAATCCAGTATATTCAGTAGGGAATGGAATTTCTAGCAAAAAAAWTTAAAAATACAAAGTAGTCTGCCTCGGTTTTCCTGCTTCCTTGTAATTTGAGTATWCTGGGACAAGCTATATTCAGCTTTGTCCCTATGCAGATTAATTCCAGTTCATGGGTAAACTGAAACAGAATTTCATTAGTTGCTCTTCAGTATGTATATTTTGCTGCAGTGATCCAGAGGCAAGATTTCTTATTCTATGACTAGATAGTGCAGCTTTTGCAGGAGTAGGGCATGAAAAATTGTATAACTTGTGACATCTTATATTAACAGACTTGTCTTTATTAAAAAACTTTAGTAAGAATTTGATCTATTCAAAAATAAGTGGCAGTCAGATTCAAGGGTTACAAATAAACATCATTAGCCATACCTGATTCCTTTCCTTTCCACAGTTCTAGTGTGAAAACAAAGGACAGGAGCTGTAAGAGCCTGCAAAGACTGTTTTCTGGTGCTTGGAGGCAGAGATCTCTCATTGAGGCATGATATCTGATCCTAGCTTTTCCTACAGAAAATCAATACTCTCACAAAGGTGGTAATACATCTTTGCAGTTGGAGTATGTCTACTCCATGTCAAAGTACGCTTTAAGTTCCTCAGGTTAAGAGTTAAGAGTTAGCTTCTCCTGTCTAATCCTGTGTAGAATGTACCACAGTCCAGAGACCTGCTTCATGCATTGCAAATAAACCTTCCATCAAGCCATATGAAAATAAAGGAACTAGTTCTGAATTATTTGAGTAACATAGCAGTCACATGCAGAATAACTTGGTTATCGTCTCTGAACAGTGCTGCTTTTTTTTTTTTTTTTTTTTTTTACAGTAGCAATATCCTTTGAGAAAGATGGTAGTCTTCTCATTTCCATGCGGAGAAAAATACCAGAATTTGTGTCTCGACAGATATGGCAGATTTGGTGCTTAATCACATTACAAGTGATTATATAGTAAAAGAAACTTCAAACAGAGGGAGATTTGAGGGATCTGGTTGAGGGTGGGGGGGAAACCCCTTTTTATTTTAATCCTTAGGTAAAATTTTGTAGCAGTTTTAACACTAGTTGCAACTGTGTTTTGGAAAAGCAAAATGAGCAAGAATAAAGTTATATTTGTCTCCTTTTGAGAGTTAAGTATTAATTCACTTTGATAGCTTAAATAACTGGATTTGTTTCATTATAGCCTTTCAGCTATGTAGTTAATAAGGCCTAATCAAAATGTCCAGTTTCTCAAATTTCAGTATCCAGAATGCACGTTGCTTAAGGCTAATGTGATTCTGTGTAAAGGCTATCTTTTATTTATTTATTTTAATTTTTTTTTCAAGGTTAAACAGTACTTACTTCACAGGTCTTTAACTTGTGCTAAAGCATGGGGTATGGGGAGTATTTTGTTCTGTAAGCCAGAGTTTAAAGAGTACTGGAGTTTGAAGAAGTTTCAGTACCATTGCTCTCAAGCAATGATTTTTTAAATTGATTGCAAACATCTCTGCTATTCTGAATAATTCTTAAAAGAATTTAATTAATCATTGTAAATGAAACTAATGTACCTTCATATTATAATCTTGCTACTTCCTGCCATGTTACATGTAGAATGATTTTTGAAAACTGCTGCATGATTCTAAGTTCCTTAAACTAAAATAATATTAACCTCCTAACCTGCATTCAGTGAAAAACCTGTTATGCCTGTTAGCTTCATGAGTATCAATCTAGGTTTTAAATTAAATTCAAAAAATAAAAAAAAAAAAGTTTATTTCATCTCAAATCATTGCAGATTAACCTGCACAGATACTGATGACTCCAAAAAGAAGTCCTATTAATACACAGTTGTTTTCTCTAATGGAATGTGAAGGTGAACAAACATTGGTTTTTAATGTCTTTGGGGGGGATGTGTTGTCTTTTAATTATTATCAGAAGATACAGGAGAAGTTCTTACTACATCATGCTAAAAATGATGTTAAAAATTTTAGCTGTCRTATTTGATAAAAGAGACATTTCCAGACACTACACAGATCACAAATGTCATTGAGTGAGACCTCATATATTACCGTATAYTTCAACTATTTTCTACTATCTTCTGTTTTGTACGTGTTTAGAAGTATAAAGTTTGAAACAGCAGAAACTCTTGGAAAATTATTTGCAAATACTTTTGGTTTGCTTAGCCATCTATTTTTGTCTGTATGAATCTCCACAATCAGGAGTGCACAAGGTAAACTGAGTTAAATAAAAGACTGCCTTTAAAACCTGTGACTGTTCCCATGTCCAAATAAGTCTAGAACAGTGTGTTCTAGGGCTTGCAATCTGCATAATTCTGTGAGTCAAGCCATGTGTTTCCTGAGGCACAGAGTTTTGAAGTTTAARTGATAAGTTTATTGCAATCTGGATTTAAAAAATATCTAACTTTTCCCCCCACATTTTCTATTTTTTTCCTGCTGAAAATTTTCTCAGCAGAAGACTTGCAGTAGTAGACATCCAAGGAATAATTGTGGTAAAGCACAAATTATTTTTCATCACTTTCTTGAGGAAACAGCATAAAAAGCACTGACTATCAGTAAGAGCTTCATGAAGCAAAGCTTTTTACTTTTTTAGCTAACAAAATCGTAGTGATGAGGGCTGAGGATTTTATTAATTTTGGTTTTGTGTGTGTTTGGTTTGGAGGTTTTTAGAGAGAGAAGGGTACTTTCAACACAATATTCTGTTTTCTAGTGGTTATTATATCTGTTTAGGTAAGACAGTTGGAGAAACAGAGATTTATTATTATTATGTAATTCTTACATCTTTCATGGAAAAAAAAAGAATCTAGAAATATTGTGGGTTTTATTTTATTAATAATGTGAGCCAAATTCATGGGTGCATCCCAAAAATTGATCTCTGACAAAAAGTTGGGAAGTTTGATTCAGTGTAAGAAAACACACTTCCATACATCTTGGACCCAGTGCTTGATAATTTCATATGATGACTCATGGTTGCTTTATTAAGCAAAATGAACAATTTTCATCACTTCTCTTCATGCCATTAATGACTTCATATGTACCACTGTCAAACCTCCCAGTTCTCTAGGCTGAAGAATCCTATCTTATATATTCTATAATTTTAATCATCCTAATAATAAATTTTCTGATATTTATATTCTTATCTATATAGTGGGGGAAGGTCAGAACTGTGCAAAATAGTAATGATGCACCTACATCTTGATTTAAACAGCAGAATTCATTCTGTTTGACAACCCTCCCTCAATTTTAAGCCTTTATTCTGCTCTGTTTTGTTGGGTTTTTTTTTTGAGTGATATTGAGCAGTAAACTTCTGGAAGCTTCAGATCCCATCACTATGTAAGGAAAGACAAGATGTACTATTTCTAAGTGTTGCTAAATTTATTCTCTCTGCAGTCACTCAGTACAGAAAAAATATGTAATTTGTAATTCTCAGATGTGACCCCAGTCCATGACAAACCAACCTCTCACCATTAATTCTTTCTGAAAGCTCATTTTGATTAGCCTAATTTCCTTTGGAAGGGAAAAGTAATATTTAACTTTTATATTAATATGTAACAATATTTGTAGCCAATATATTATAGCACCTTACAGAACTTCTTACAGTATGAAAAACCTTGTTCTCCAGCCAGCACTTTTACATCATTTCCCCTCTATTAATTCTATGCCCTCCTAAATGTGCATGTCACACTAGATATATCGTTAATTAGCCTTCATTATTTCACTGATGACGCATAAACACAATCAGAATATTCATCAGGGGATACAAACTGATTGGAAACAGGTTTAACTTACTAGGGTTGGACAAAAGATTACTCCTTTCTTGTACATATAAAGAACTGTTCTTCAGAGGGACCTGGGGCATTTGTGCATTTTCCTTGCATCTGTACATAAGGTACAAATTAGAGCAAGTGAAAATGTACAGCTTGTTATTGTAGGGTTGTACCTACCATGTGGTTGGTTCTTTATCACACAGAGCAGCTTTTCAACCCTCTCTGGAATTCACGATAATTTTATTTATCAGCATAGCACCAGATTATTCTAAATTCAAGGCATGCTTGTTCTACCACCTATAAGGACCCTTTTAATATTCAAGCAAGAAGTGATGTGTGAGTGACTCTACCATAATTTCATGCTCCTRAAGATAAGGGTGGCAACATGATGTCTTCCAGATGCTCAGAGGTCAGAYGGAAAAAGAATATGAAATCACCTGTTGTTCCAATGCTCTCTTCTAGTTCAGAGCAAGGTGGGGAAAAACTATGTAGGAGCCAAGCTGATTCCAGGTACTGTCAACAAGAGGAGATGAAGATTTAAAAAAAAAAAAAAAGGTCTGATTTTTGTCCTAGCAGCTTATATGGAACAGGAGACTAGAATAAAGCTGACACAGGGTTGATAAATTTCCAGTTGCCTATCTCGGTGCTCACCACACACTGCCACACTAAATAGTAGACACTAATTTGTGTATTTTGTTCTGTCTTACTAAACCTTAGAATAAATACAGGACCTTYTACTGAAGGTCTTTGCTGTCCAATATTCTGTCTCTCTGACATTGACTAATGACAGAGAATTTTATGGAATTTTAAAATCTACTTCAAAAGCAAGAGGTGTACATACATATAAATACAAACACACACTTATCCAAGTTGTCCTTCTGYAACATTTTTTTATCCTTCTTCCACTTTTGCTTGTGAATTTTTCAGCCTCTTCTGTTTTGGTCCAGCCTTAATAATGAACCATTACAGTGCAGCAGTTTGTGGATCTTTTCAGACTAATATCTTATTCTGATTTCTTCACTTCTACTTGTCTGATCAAATATATATTCAACTAACTTCAAACAGACTATTAGCACCATAATCTTGCCATAGTTAGAATCAGCTTCATTTTCTGGAATCATGTAACAATTACTATGTAAGAAGAAAAAGAGTCAATATGATTTACACCAATTAGACTTAAAAGATAAACCTGAAAGTATGTTTGGAAGAAGTAAAYGTACACTTTTGTGGGGAAATGATAGAATCCAGTATTTCCATTCAGGGAATTCTGTAGGTGCTGGAAATCCCTGAGAGGTAGGTGATAAAAAGACACACATTTTTTTCTCCCTCTTTTTTCTAGTSTTTCCTTCCTTCTCTGATTCCCCACAGGACTGGGAAAAACTTGAGTGAYTCATTGTTATTTAAGTTGTTCTCTTCATGACACGACAGTTTTCTGAGTGTAAATTTACCACAGGAGTAGAAAGCATGGTATTAACCTGCTTCTATGCTAGTGTGGCTACTTTATTCCCTCTGTATTTTTCTTTAAAGCACAGTTGAAAACTGTGGKKTTTTTTTTTTTWWAATTAATTGTTAAAATGTGAACATRAAATAGTTGGTTGCAATCCTGAAAWTRAAATAGAAATATGAAAACTATAACTTGCCTATTTGGTCTTTCCAAAACTGTCATCTCCTACAGTGAATGCTGTGGAAGCCTACTGAAATTTGCTTTAGTAAGCTTACAGAGAAGAAAGACTAAACAACAACATTCTTTAACCATTACCTAAATCTTTAGAAACACCACCTTAAATGGAATCACATGCCTTTTAATTAGAAAGAATCCTTTCCCAGATATTACATACTGTAATAGCCAGAAATTATGCATTAATATCTCCCTATTTTCAAATCCCTAAATCAGTTTGAAAGTCCTAAAGGGATTTATTTCTATCAATTCAGTACCAATTACATTATAGCTTTTTGCTGTTCTTTGTTCCCTTTTTTTCTCCCAGGGCTATTCGATACCAACACAGCATAGGTATTTTGCATTTTCTCCCCCAGTTTCCTTGTGAGCAGATCTAAGTCTTTAAACCAGCCACCCTTGCRTTAGAAGAAAGAGCTGTATGAACTGCCTGACTACAATCCTACCATTTTACTAAGAAATACACTTGTCTAATGCTAGCGTTCCTTTCTTTTTTAGCATAGGCTAGATGATTTGCATATTTATGAGCATCTTCTATACACTCCCCTCAGGAGGCTCAATAAAGACATGAAATTATTTCTGCCTAGGTCACATTTATTAATTTCAGTCTCTGCATAAGATTTACATTTTACTGCAGTGCGGGAGGGAGAAATGAAGCCAGGGTTAAAGGGGAGCATAAATTGTTAGCTTTTGCTAGCTTATATCACCCTCTCTTACCACTCCTAGTGGTTCAGAAAATTTATTTTATCTTTCTGTAATCACCTTCCTGGATGCAGTGGGTAAACAAGAAAGCGCAGATAAAAGACAAAATAAACAAACATAAGGTTATGCCTTGCATACCACAACTGGTATAAAATAAACTTGAAAGCTTGATTGAAGCTACTCATTAAAATACTGCTGCTGCTGGAAGTGGCAGAGGGGTGGCTCGTTCAAGTGCAGTGTGGGACATCCGGGGTCAGATGGCAAACAGAACTCTCTCCATAGGCATTGCAGACTCCGACCTCTGCTTATGGAAGGAAGAATCTTCTTTGACACCTTCATTAGAGAAGGCTAGGAAATGTTAACTTAAGGCACATTCAGAGAAAGAAATTTGCAATGTGAAGTTTATTTTTAAAAAAAGARTTGTGGCCAGCTTGTATTTACAAAACCCAAAGCCTAATCTGTAACTAAGGTGAAAAGATACAAATGGCACTTTCTGTGGTGTTCACTGGGAAATTGTATGTGATGGTTTGCAAGGTCTCTGTAGCAATTCTGTGTTTTGCATAACACAGAGGCAGGGGCTGGGAGGAGTTGTGACCTTCAATCCCTCTGCCCACAAACACATTTCTCACATATTACAACTGATGCAAATCCCACCCTAATGGCTGGTTTGGAAACTGCTCTTTAAAAACAAGMAAGCAAGCAAACAAACAAACWAACTAACTAACTAAAAGACAAAAAAAGCTATGTGTGATCAAGACAGCTAAGGAATAAACTCTTTCTGTTTAGGTGTTACTTCTTGAGGAGGGTTTGTTCTTCATCTGCAGTTATGCTGAGATGGATAATTTGATTCACAGCTAGACAGAACTGGAGGCTTTTATTTCAATTWTTTTTCTGAAATTCTGCATTAATTGGGTTGTTTTTCTCAGTATGGATGCTTCAGTGACATTTTAGAATTTATTAATAGTTTTAAACTTCTTGGAAAAAATAACAACATTGCTGATAATAAGAAAATTGCCATTCTATAATGGAAATACATGGACTTTTGCTAAAGACTTGTTATTCCACTTTATAKGACTGTTTTGAACACATCTTTAAAATAAGGCCTTTTGATCAGTAATCAGAAACAACTGYTCAGGTTGCAAGTGTTTCTGCCATGAATACAGCTGTCCATGAATACAGATGTCCTGAATGAAACAGCCTCCATCAAATTTCACTCTGTAGACAGGTAAAACCTCAGCTACATTTGCAGCTGAATCTGTGGCCAGTTACTACAGAAGTGTCATCTTTTCCATTCAAAATGCCAGTTAAATATTGAAACTAGCATGTGATTTAATCCAGTAAAATTAGAATAGAATGTCCAAGAAAGTAAACTGGCAAATGGGCAACCAGTTGAACATGTTATATTTTAATTTGCAGAGACAAAAATGACAAGCAATTTATTTACATAAAACTGTACAAAAGCAAATTAAATTATGTAAATATTTCATAAATAGAGGTGGACTAGCGTTTAATACATTTTGCCATGTTTAGCATAGTTGCGTGCATAGTGACTCATAATAAACAATGATAAATTGTTCTCTGCTTCACTATCAACATCCAAGTTGCAGAACAATAGTCAATGATTAATATTACAAACAGATCGTACCACACTGAATGCAAGTGCTTTAGAATTTAGGAAAAAGTTGTCTGAAAGCATACCCCAGGTAGCTGGTGAATGTTGTCTTCTTCCTAGTGTTTATGCACTTTCAGTCAGGAACACAACTTCACTGATGGACTTTCATTCCTATTGCTTTTTCATCTGCTTCTTTTCTTAAGAAAACACTGTGTATTTATCACCAATGAGACAGAAGGAAACTTATTTTATTGTTCAACTTCCTTACAAGTGTTTGGTGATGGCTGGCTTTGTGGCAAGATCTTTATCCATATTTATGATTTTCCTGCTTGACAACATCTAGGGTAGCCTTTCAGCCAAACATTTCAATCCCATTTAAGTTCTTCTCCCACATAAAAATAATGTTTAACTTTTTTTTTTCCTGAAACTCAGGCAGCAGGCCAGTCAGAAACCATATTCAAAAAACATAGTGGGTCTGAGATYTGGAATGATCCTTAGATTTTAGACCAAAGCTATTGAATTTTCTAATACATATAAAGTTATATATTAATGCATCAATCTATTAAGGTGCCCTAATGTAAAATACATGCAAAGCTCATTTGAGTTTCTCATGGAAGGAAAGAAAAAAAAAGATGATTTCTATACTGTACAACTAAAATGGGATGAAGGCTAAAAGCTATTAAAAAATTAATTGTCAATTTTCCTGGCAACATGAACTGGTGACACCTTGCTAAATAACTATCATATAGACTGATCAAACCTTTCCAGGCAGCAGAATTAAAAACAAATTAAAACAACCCCAAACCCCACACAAATAGTAATAAAAAAATCCTCAAGACTTACTTAAATCACAGCCTTGTGTTAATAATGCTTAAGACTGGTCCATTAACTGAGTTTGGCAAAAGGCTTGTTTTTAAATATATTATTTATAATTTCTCAGAAAATAAACACAGGTAAATATACAGGTTCAAAAAAGTTGGGAATAGCCCCTTACCCCTCAGTGTCCAAACCCATCTACCACTTTACCATAATAATAAGTATAAAAGGCACAGTTGCATATTTTGCATTCACCCTAATTATTTTTTATAGCTTTATTTGTTTATTTTTTATACAAAAGAACTCTTATTTATGGAGTGGCACCAGATTTAACCTATTTCAAATAAAGAGGAAAAATACAAACACAAAATATATTTGCATGTCATGCCAGGTCAGAAGAGTAATCAGCATATTAATAGTGGCTAGTTCCACTAGAATTACTGTGAGTACTTACAGTAGATAGAATTTTTTAAAAAATTCTTTCACACTCATTTTAGATCTAAGGAGATGCACACAAGAAAATTATTTCATGACTGTCTTATGTGGTGCAAAAATTGGTGAGTGACTGCTGATCCATTTAATCTGAAGGTCTACTACGACCTGTATTATTAGYCTTGTAGAAAAAGTGTCTAAAGATATATGGAACCCAGCTACCTAATTTATTTTCTTGTGTGTAATATTAAATAAAATCTTATTAAAGGAAATTCTGTTGAACATTTGTGTTATGCAATTGTGTATTCTGTTGAAACGTGCAAGAAAAATGTGTATACATTACATAAGCATTTTTAGAAGCATTTTTAAACAGGTACTTACAGATTATACAAAGCAGTAACTGCTATAYGCAGTCTCATAACAAAGTACTAGCTTGCATCTCTCCATATTACTTAAATAATTAAACATAAAAAAATGTTCAATCATTATTAATCTTTGATTTTAATATTTTCTTTCTAAAATGTGCCCATTCATCATAACTGCTATACACAAACTAATGTTACTTGAAGAAAGTAAACTCGAGAGAGGAGAATGAAAAGGCCAGTAATGGCACACCCCACTAAATGGAGAAGTGAATTCAAAAGATAAATGTGATGAGTTGCTTTGATTTACCAACCTCTACCTTAGGCTTTTTAAGGTTATTTCTATGCAATTCTTCAAAGCAAGAAACTACCCAAACCTACATTATGACTACAGTACACTAGAGAGCCATCTAGCCATGCCTTCACACCAGTTAAACAGCCAGGGATCTGAATGCTTTCCCCCTCCTTGAGCTGTCCTTGCTGTGTCGTTTGATTGTCGCTTTTTGTCTGAGCTTGGTCTGTGATTATTACTACAGCATCAACTACAAAACAGTTGGTTGATGTTCTGCATGTTTTGTTGCTTTTATTGCACAAAAACCTGTTTCATTTCCTCTTCCTTTCAAGAAGCATTCACCATGAGAATTGTTACAGCTCTTGCATATCACAGTAGCTTGGACTCCTTTTGACTCATCTTGACCTGCTAGGTGTCATACCACTRTTTGTCAGACCATTTTTTACTTATGCTAAATGTTCTGAGTCTTGACATCATTTAGTATTGCACTTCTCTTGGTTTTAATGCACTTGGTTTCAAGAAAGCTTTCATATCATCATCTTTGACATAATTGAAGCAGTTGATAATCTGCAACACTGATGGCCAAAAACTTAGCAACCATGCCTTGCAATCTGAAAATAAGCTTTTGTATCCAAGTTGTAATGTTCTCTTGTTTCTGCATTATCCCATTGTCCACCTTTYCCCTCCCATCAAGCATTCCCATTAACACAGCCTTCTCTTCTACTATTTTTTTTTTTAAATTTTGATCTTAAATATTCCCTGGAACTGGCATATGCAGCATATCATATGCAGCACTTGCTGCAACRTATCATGTCATTACAAAAAAATGCACATCAGTTCCTTTGGGCATTCATCTGAACCACATTGGAAAAATAAAATTGTTGTCTGGGCTTGTGAACTGTGCTGCTGTGCAAAACGTAACTGAAGGTGTGTCATAAGTACATGTGTTTATTTGTGAATACATTAATTTTCTAAGTCAAGCCCCAATACTYAGCAGTTCCCCTGATCCATTGTGTGATCTTTGGCCTTTTTGTTATTACAATCTTCCCAGCTAGATGTTAGTCTTGCCCAAAATAATGATTTCATCAGTTTATCATTACTATCCTACGGTATAAGTGTCAGTAATTGTGTTTACATTGAAATAATCGTTACAGAGAACRAGAGGAGAGAAAGAGACACAGCAAGACACTTTTGTTCAATGGATAAAACAGAACSAGAGTTCATGATTCACAGGAAGGTATTCCATGTTTTTGACTGCAGTCTCAGGCTGAACGTATTTCCATTGCTTCCAGCCTCAGATGAGAGGTGAGAATATTAAAGCTGTGGTCTTCACAAAGTGCCTATTAATGATTATTCCTTTATATTTATCCTATATCGTTATGGTTTCTGAAGGATTGTCCCTGGTGGGGATCAGCAATATTCAGATGATATGTTTTGAATACATTTTCCCTGACCTGTTATCCTCAACAAGCCAGATGACAAACAAACAAAATGAGTGGCTTAATTCATGCTTCTGCAGAGGGGAAACAACAGTGTGTTGTGTTCTTTTTAATCAAGCTTGCTACTATGGGAGGAATTTGCAACCATAGCTCTAGGAAAATAAAAATCAGCGAGGGGGAATTAGACATGCAAGTAACAACAATGTTTTCTACATTGTACAGTATAGTCAGGCAGACAGTATAATTACATGCCTGCTATGGAGGCAGAAGTGGCAGGCAGATCTTTTGTCTCTTTGGTGGCCCCCTTTTTTGTTTATCATTTTTTTCTTAAAATTGTTGTGATTTTAAGACTTTTGCCCCATTTCTTTCTTATATTACGAAAGAACTTTGTTGCTGCTTTTTAACCTACAGGTAAACTTCTCTTCTAGTTAGAGTATTGACAGGAGATGGCTTGTATTCCCCTGTCTGTGTAAGGGGGATATCCTCTGGATTGCCTTCTTCATTTTTGCTGAAACTGGCTGCACTGAAGGTCTCATAGGATGAGGTCAACTTTTTGTTAAGGAGGTTTCTGTTGCGATCACCCATGAGGGAGGCTTCTCCATTGGCCAGCTTTTCCTGACTGCCCCGTTCATCAACAGGCATGAAAGTGGAGAGTTTTGGCTGGCTCTTCGGCTTTCTCTCCGGAGAAGTGCGGACTGGCATCCAGCAGGAGTCTGAGTGGCCATATTCATCACATTCTCGGGTACACTTCCCTGTTAGGGCTACATCTGGTAGAGGTCGTGAATCTGAAAAGAAAAGAGAGTTGCCTTTACAAATTAATATTATGATGATTTCCATTGAAACCGAGAATCCTTAAATTCAYGAAAGGTATTTTTAAAGGTCTTTATAGAAATGTTGCAATCAGCTCCTCAGTAATGAATTTTTCATATTGCATGTGCCCATAGGCAACAAGCAGATCTGTACAGTTATTTTCAACCTTAATAACTGGAAAAAAAAAAAGGCTATTAATCCTCTTCCTGTGCTTGTAAATCAATTCCAGAAGCTTTTGGCATTAGGTACTGAATTAATTTTGATGTCTGAAAGAGTCAAACAAGCACTTAAKTCCATACTGCCAATTTTCTTGAAATTATTAAAAATACCTTTCCTTGAATTTTTTTTTGTAGAGAATACTCTGAATTTATGTGAAAGGATACTGAGACCCTGCACCCTGCAAATATTTATAAGCATAATTAATGTCCTGCAAGTGAGCAGATCTGATATTGAGAGACTGAAGTTTCATATAATGTAAACTTCCGCTCGCATTTCTGAGGATTAGGCACTTGTTGTTMATCCACATAATACGTTACATAGGTTGTACAATCAGTAACTGCAGGAGCACATAAAACGTTTGCTATGGGTTGTAAACTTTATCAAACATGTGCAAATAAAGCTGTTCTGTGTGTATATGTGTATGGTAGGGCACAGGATGAATCTGAGTGCTGCCTAAAGAGAAGCACTAATATTTTATATGTGATTTGCTGTGTTAGGAGGTGTCCTGTTCCAGATCAATTTGTGTAAGCTTTCTGTACTTGTAAGAGCTTTCACTAAAAACCAGCAAAGTTCAAGGGCTTGCAGGATTGACTCCTACTTGTTAGCAAAGCAGGTATATTTAATATTTGTRTTTTGATACTTGCATTACAACTGAATTTAAGTTACCTCAACTGTTTTAAGGAATGGGTAAGATTCTGAAACCTTGCTTTTATTCAGTTATAGAGTACTTTATGGCCTAAAGGAATAACTGAAACTGCCTACAAAGTAACAACATGATATTCAAACAAAGTTGACAAAGAACRTAAATCAACAAATAAATTTTTCTAGTATGCTTGATATGACTTTCATGATATGACTTATTTGATGAAACATTTAGGGTTTTTTTGATTAAAAAATTGATTATCTTAGAAGGGAGCAAAGAACTTCAAGATGGAAGCATCATCAAGTACTTCATACAAGCTGTGGCATTTTTCTACCTTCCCACTACAACACCAAAGTTCTTGTGAACAGTATTTTTTACCAGTAATATAACAAGTGCTTTGTAAAAACTCTTTCAAAGGCTTGCTCAACCTTCATTTTATTACTTGTTTTGTCAATTTTTTTTTTTTTTTATTTTGGCTGATAGATGACCCTCTCAAACAATGACAATTACAATTGTGAATTTTTAATAAATTGATTAAAAAACCACAGCTGAAGATAAAAAAAATAAAACAAACAAAAAAACCCTAAAAAAAACCTATGACCAAAATTTCTTTGCTCTTCCATAATAAACCATTTTAATTTAAAATGTTTACAACAGGTGCCTGCAGAGAAAGCATATTTCATTTCAACTTCTGTRGATTTAATTCTGATAGAACTGCACAAGCTCTTGAAAGTCAGATTTATCTTCATCCTGTCCTGTCTTTTTCATGCCTTTAAACATTAATTTAATAAGAATTGTTGCAGTATTGTAAAGAATGTGTACACTACTTGCTATTAACAGGTGTCAACATTTTATAGACTCTACTAAATGTATTCTTAATATTGTATAAAATTTTGTATTTCAATGAAATATCACTGATTTTAAAGAGAAAACAGTATTGGTGTCTAGAYAACTAAGTAGCTAACCCTGTAGCTGGGTGAGGATGGGACAAGGAAACTGAGTGGTTTTTTTAATTATTTTTTCCCCCCCAATTTATTTTTAAGGCTTTTGCACTTAGATGCAATTCCCACTTTTTCTTTTCTTTTCCCAGTGAAGAATGCAATACTGTGGAATCAGCCTATCAGTTTTCAGATGTCTGTGTTCTGCAGACACACACAGAAGATGGGGATGGTAACAGGAAAATCCTCTTTGTCAGCTAAATCAGCATTATTCTGACACTCCCCAAAGGTAAGAAGCATAATTAACTGCTCAGCTGCCCCAATGTGCTTTGATTTTTAAGTAGAATTTTCAATATTTCTACAACAGGGCCAATTCCCTTTAATCTCCGTAAACTATTCAAACAAGMACCTTATTTCCAAAATGGGCCATTAAACACTATGGTTGCTGCAAGTATTTAATTATTACTCTGACATAATATTAGCAACTGCTGATCAAGGCAATATGTCTGACCTTTATTTAACAGGCATAGGAATTTATGTTTACTTAAAAAAGTTTCTTTTGTTGTTTGAGTTTCAAAGTTTTTCAGACTGAAGCMACAAGTATCTTCTATCTGATGGTGACTTTTAAGCTCAAACAAATCTCAAGTGAGCAATACATGGGTTCATAAAAATCCTTCCCTTACTGGTGGTCCTCGAACCAGGCACCTAAAAATGAACCATTTTGTATTGCAGCACTTCTCCTATTCACTTCTAGATAAATACCAGAACTCCTTATTTTAAAGCATGAGGACTTTACAATTCAGCCTTGTACCTTTAACAAGAAGCAAAGCCCTCCAAGTCAGTGTGTTGCTGACTTGCCCTGTTGGGTTATGTGATAAACTTCATCTTCACATGCACAGAAGAGCTCAGAGAGACAGTGGAGTAATGTTATCCCRAATTATACCCTGGCAGATCACTCCCAGGATCACCATGGGGCAATCAGACCCTCAAAGATCCATCTCTCCGAGCCCTGAGGAACACAGGGGTGTAAAGTGGCAAATAGGAACTCAAAATAAGGATTCAGGAAGAATAACCATCTTTGTGTATACTGGGGATTGCTGTCTAGGYATACAGAACAATTAAAGGAAACAGGGAAAAGGAGTGTCGGATAGCACAGGGCTTAGGTGATGTTTAGGGGAGAAACTAAACGGAAGACAAGTCAGGAGTTTAGGTGATTTGTGGAGGAGCAAGAGTGGAAAAATAGCCATATAAGGGGATAAAAGGGCCAGTCACATGTAAATAGTTTGCTGGCTAAAAGGTTTGTCTGGTTATGTCCTGTGTGAGATGAACACAATCTRTCCTGTTTTATTAAATTCCTTTCTAACTCTTTTCTGGGAATGGGCTCTCTACTACACGTACATGTATAGATATGGGAGTGTCCTCTCTCACTAGTGGACTTATACCCTGTCCAGCCAGAGAAAATGACAGAATGAGGCCACTGGTGCTGTTTGTGTTCATGTGAAGGCTTTGAGTGTCTGTGATCTGTGTGGACAACGCAGTGTATATTTGGTGTGTGTGTGTGTGCTCTGTGTATGCTCCTACTGGGAATATACCTTCATCTTTCCTACTGTTTGGACTTGGGGGCATGGAGCATTAGCAGCAGCCTCATCTCCCTCAGCTGTCAAACCTAGTGTCATATATTTTTCTCTAAAACACCTTCAATTAATATTTGACACTTACAGTTAATGCAGCCTTCTACTCCATTGCTTTCTCACATCTGTTCTTAGAGCTTGAATCAGTACAGCATGTAAGCACGGATTTAATCTAACATGGTTTGAAACCTGTTGAGTTTTAATTGCTCTTCTGTTTAAAAGATTGACATTGCTCCAGCATTTTGGGGGACAGAGAAGTGGAAGGAGGGAACATTTTATGYATGAGTGTGTATGTTATATCAGAAGATGAATAAAACAACTAGTACAGTCTGGATTAAACTATTACCACTACCTAAACTAGTCAGTTAAGAGAAAATGGAGTGCTTTCTATATACTGCATCTGATAACATCCATCTAAAGTTCCTTTTGGACAAACTGCCACACTGCTATAGCTGCAAAGTAACTGCATTTTTACTAATTCACTGAAACAGATCAATCCTCTTTGGCAGAGTAGTGACTCYATGCTCAGCATTTTAAATTACTTGGCCCATGGAGTTTTGAACTATCTCTAAATATGAAAATAAAAATAACTTACTCTTGTCCTCTAGTATAATTTGCATTGAAACATATCTATCTCTAAGCAAAATGCTTTTTAAAGTGCTTCTAAGTTTAAAAACTAAACATTCCAGTAATGACCCCACCGAGAGCTGTCAAGACTAATGCAATACGACGCAGCAAAGAGTTTGACAGGACAATTGGCAAATCATCAAGGAGCAGTATAACAGATTCCTACCACAATTACATATCTGGAAACCAAGTTAATTTAGTGCTTAAAATGCCACTTATTAACCAAAAATTTTATCCCAATGGTAATTAGTGAGAAAGATGTGTGATACTTCTTCCAATATAGAAAGCTGTAGATTTGGRATTCGGTTCTAACAGTTTATATAGACTAGTCAAATTCAATCTTTTATCTGCACAAAAAGATCATCAGAAGATGTCATCTTAGTTATTTTCAAACATATCTTCACAYAGTGTCTCTAGATCAGAACTTACTTCTTGACAGACCTATTGTAAATCCATACCMTGAAATGTAGATATTTAGAAAAGATTTTAGGTATATATGTAAATGGAGACTTCAAAAATGAACATTTTTTATGCGGAATTTACTTGCCACTGCTCAAACTTCAGCTTGCAAAAACACTGGAGAACACTTGTTCAAAATGTCTGAAAATCTGCTTTCTCACTGTATCTGATAGAAGCTCCYACCACAAATTTTTAAAAGCTAGCTGATAAAAGTTGATTTTTTTTTTTAGTTTAGTGACTATTCATCCAACAAATCCTTAAATATTTGCAGCTAGTTTCTGAGACAGTGATATCTTTTATGTTTTCCATAAAACTTTGTACAAACAGATGTGAATGAATGGAGATATTTATGTGTATGCTAATGTTTCTGCTGATTGTAGCTGACTCTTCCCTTAGGCCTGGTAGGGTTTCTTACTATCAAAAAGGGAAGGCACCTACCCCTGCAAGGTGCACAGGAGAAAAAGGTTGTTCTATCTCCAGTTTAATGCCAAAGAAACTAACAACTCAAATATTCCAACCAAGCAGTTTTCCACTATTTTCTCTCCTCCCATTCCTAATCAAAAGAYGTTAATTCATTTAATCAAGGACATAGACAGTATTATTAACTCAGTAGTCAACAAGCACACCTGGGGATTTGAACCAGGTGATTTTTAAGATCTCTTCCATTCCTAACCATTCTATGATTCTACATGTTACAAGTTATGTTCTTTCCTTCTTTTTTGAGAAATGTTGTCCAGAATCCACTGACTAYACTCCACACATTTTTTGACAACCATTTTTGTACAATATATTTTATAGGCACACAGCATTATTGTCTACTCATGACATGGTCCTAGCACAGACACTGGAGAGCAATGCAAAGAACTTTTTGCTTTTTCATCTTTGTAAACGACACACAAAGTTGATGGTAAGAACAAACTTAAGATGCAGTCCTAGCTGTAGATCTTTTTCTTGGAGGAGTACAAACCCACAGTAGCCATACAGTACCCCAGCAGTGCAGCAGTACTTCTATGAACCGTGCAGCTTGACCCACAGGATCTCAGGAGTCATTGRCAGATGAGTTCTAAGGAGTATCTATGACAAATCAGTGACTAAAGGCAGATTTTGCTTTCCACATTGATGGGCTTTTAATATCCCTGTATTATTCCATTTATTGAGGACCTATAAAAAGGGCATGTGCAGTAGTTCCAGCTACTATGAGAAAAGGAAAAAAGAATAGGAATGGTTGATTATATAGTAAAGAAAGAAACTATGGTTTGGATGAGCCCCATTTGTTCCTGCATTCTCTACACCAATATGTTACATTCAGAGGACCATCCAAAATTCAAGTGAMACACCATCATATATAGGTTTTATATTAAAAGGTTGCGTGTTTTATGAGCTGTGTGATCAGGGACACAACAGAACTCTTAAAGCATAACAAGTATTGACTACATCATCAGAGAACAGTAATGCAGAAAACAGCTGAGAGGGTACATATTGTAGAAAATCATTGTTTAAGGGGGAAAAAGAAAGCAACTCTGCAGTGATACACAGTTACAACTGTACTGTTGTTTGAATTCTTGCCTCCTAATTGCAGTAATTCAGGAACCACACCCCAGTTTGTGCTGTGGCATATTCCGACATGCCAAGACACCACAAAAATACTTAAGCATGTTTGAAGGCATCAGCAATTTCTTTCTCTGCACCTGAGGCTAAATACAGTTAAACAGCAATTGAACATATCTCAAGAAGCATTTAGTGCCCCAAGGCTTGGACTGCTGTCATTCTGAATGTGGCATTATCGTGTACTGCAGAGATAGTGCATGCCATCTCTAAAACAGTCCTACTGAATAAAGTCAAACACAAATCCACTGCTTGAGATACGCCAACTGCACTGAACTAATGAATATATTAATTGCTTTTGGACTAGAATAATTGCATGTATATCATGCCCAATTCTGAAATTCTTTTCAGTGCTTGTAAGATACTTGAAAGCACAGAAAGGTTTATATGTACATGGATAGAATTAAAAATATGGTGTGACAAAGTAGGACAGAATAATATAAAATAATGAATCCTGGTTTTTTTTGTTTTTTTTTTTTGTTTTTTTTTTGCAAATGAAAATGAATATAGAATGAAAATGAGAATTTTTAATACTTTACTTGAAAAATGATGGACAAGTGTCCCTTCAACAATCACTAAAACCAGTGAGACAAACTGCTGTATCATGTCCAAAGTCCAAATACGTTACAGTTCTGAGACCAGAGTGACATTTTCAAAACAAACATGCATTGCTAAATAGTCCTCTACTATTTAAACTAATAGAAATAAAGCAAAGAAAGCATTGCCATAGGAAAATAGAAACAGTTAAATAATTCTTTAACATCTGAAAAAAAGTTCATGCTAAATGAATGAAAGTGAATTAGTGAGAACAGAAATAAGATTTGGGAGAAAACAGCCCTGTAATGTAGCTAAAAGGCACGAAAGAAACCCAAAARTGGAAACAATTTGTTTTGCATGCCCCTAGTGAAAAAGATCAAAAGARATGTCTTGATTGCAGCAATGACAAATCATGTTAGAAATTAGAAAAAACTTTGAGGATGAATGAAGTAGTGATGGAAGGAATGAGTTTTACAAATGTCTATATTTTTTTTTTCCCCAGGATAACATAAACGTAGCTAATCATACCTTGGGAAAGAAAGTGCACTAAGTGACCTCTAAATTTTCCCTTCAGCTCTGCAGTTCTATTAATGTGATTGCTAACTCTCATGTGCTTTGGCCTCAGTCCAATTCCTAACTGCTTCTGGGTTGAGATTCTTGACTAAGTCAGTAATAAATCAACTTCAGATGGYGGGCTTCAGTTCAACAAAAAATCCATTTTAGAATCCTTCTTAAAGTTTTATGGTAATAAAATTACAAGCAAAATCCAAGAATAGTTGGACCGCTTATATCAGGTGTTAATCAAAAGAATACAGAAACAAAAAGCTCAGAAGGCTAAAAATGTCCTGCCCACTCTCAAGTTCTGACTTGATAACTTAGCATTTATAAAATCTTTTTGCCTGAGACCAAGCATATCAATCGTACTTTATAACTAGTTTCTTCCCAAAATTAAAGACTGAATATTACTTCTACCTGTAGTGGTGCAAAATATTTTGTGCCTCTGAAGTCCATTAAACCTGAAAGTGGTGTAAGAATCAAAATTTCAAAGGTTTTTAAAACTTTTATGACATTTTAGTTTTGCTTCTCTTGAATAAAACTGTCTCTGCTTTAGGGAGGAACTTTCAAAAAGGATAATGAATGTATCAAGCTTTAATGGGGATTTATATGCTTATTAAACATACTATACCAGTCTATATAGCTGTTTAACATGACTCAGACATGTACCCAAAGAAATATTGCCATAGTAATAAATAAATATCACCCAAGGAGTAATATTTCTGATTGGGATTGCACAATTATTTCTATCAGAGTCACCTCCAGGAGGTTAAGGTACAATACTCTTTAACTGTTTCCCTAATTATGGAATAACTTGATAAAAATATTTCTTGCCTAAATTAGTGATTTTACCAGCTCAGTTAATTGTATCTGTGTTCCTCAAGTAATCACCCGTTATTTCACAACTACCTTAAAAACTGTTTATATTAAAAACAGATCTATCAGTTTTTGGCTTTTCTTTACACTAAAAAAAAATAGTGGTACTCCAATGGGCCAAAATCATATTGTTSTGGTGGTCAGTGGAGAACAATAACATAAAGTGCATACAAAATTTTATTTAAGTGAAATAAAATTCAACAGGCTTAATTCTAGGCAAATATCAATTTGATTACATTATAAAAATAAAGGAAAGGCCATTGGAAACACTGTTTTCACTTGTTTGAGTTGTGTTTATCCCTTAGTTCAGACTGCATTATTTCATTTTCTTTCACAAACCAATTGCRTACATATAATGAGAACTAAGAAGTATCGGCTTATGGGATACCAGTGGTGAGTACCATACTAAATACACCACGCTGAATCTAAATTCCCCAGATTTTAATTTTCTAGATTTAAACGTAATTGCTGCAAGACTGCTTGTAATCCTGTTAAATCCTTTGATAGCCTGATTTACTTCTATCACTGAAATGGCAACATATCCTTCAGAAAAGCGGGACTTACTGYGGCTTCCTGAAGTAGCACAGACATTAAGATGTAGGAAACATTTAAGCCGTCTAATTGTTCTGCCAATCTAATGCTAAGGTATTAATCTGTCACTGTGTCAAATTACATACCTTTAATTTTTTTTTCARTAAAATATGACAGTGCTTAAAAAACTCTGAGCTGAAACAATTTATGGAGCAATTAGGATGTCAGCTCTCCTAAAGATGACTAAAAAATCTGAATCAAGGCTCGAAAGTCACCATGACTTCCTTGATATTCCTGCGAAACTGATGGGATTGCAGGAACTCTTAGGGAACAGGGGAGCTAGCAGACATTATTAGCTCACCTCAGCTGTTCCTCCCTTTCWTTTTATTTCCTGGTGATAAGGATTTAATAATGTCTTTTCACATCAGGAATGGACTCCAGGTAGGAAAGAAGTGCTCTTGCTACAGAAGACAAAAACAACATGACTTCCCCTCATCTCCCTTCAATTTATATCCATCTCATTCAAAAAATAACTTATTTTTGGAGATACTAAAAAAAAAAATTTCTAAGCAATAGTAATGAATGCAGCATTGCTTTAATTTAGAAACTAAAAGCACAGTCCCAAAAGATGTTAAATGTCTTCAGATCTCATGATATCTCACAAACATCTCCAAAAATATCCAGAACTGATAATGAGAGTTGAATACATGGAAAAAGTCAGTGACTTGGAATTTTAAGCTCTTTCATAAGACTGATATTTGCTGAAGCACTATAAAAATTCATTATAWATGACTAAGGTTTAGGTTCAAATGGTGACTGATTAAAAAGATAAGCCCCCACTAAGCACATGGCTGGTTAATTGCCACAAGTAATGGCAAGAAAAAAAATCAACAAAGAAACAGAAAAACTGAACCACYTTTGCTTATCAACAGGAACTCAAGTAAAATGCTGATTGAGCATTTCTATATTTAAGAATTGGCTTTAAGAGAAAATACTGATTTCTTTTCTTCATATCTTTCGCTGAGTTACTTTTCTCTTACAGAATTATTCAGGCACATGAAATAGTAACTAGAACTGATTATCTTGATAGTACCACTGCATTAATGAAAATGAAATGCTTCATATAATTCTGCTTTGTGTAGCAACACATTGCTGGATTCTGGATACTTTTATGGATGTTTTATTTTAYACCTGCCTATACAAAATAAAATATTATTTAGCCATATATATTAAATAGTAGTGCTGCTTTCATAAAAAGTGAATTACTCAGGTTTCCAGAGGCTTTCTGTGTGACTCATGTAAAGTTTATTTTACAAGTCATAGACTCTCAAAGGTTAAACTTGAACAGTAAGAGTAAAATGAGATGAAGCTCTGTTAATTTATATTATGTTATTTTCAAATGGGGAAAAGAACAAAGTTCTCCTTGCTCTGCATGCAAATGATCACCTAAATAATGTAGAGCTCAGCATGAAGCAGAAACAAATAACTTGTGACTACTTGTCTTTTTAGCAGCTGTCAAGAGAAAGTCATATTGAAAGAAAAAATACAGCAGTCATGTGAAAGATCCATTTAACCTTCTGTGTCATACAAAGGGAACCTTATCCCAAACAATGGGGAAAAAAATCTTATGTATGAACTTATCTGTTCATATCATACATGTTTCCCTCACAAATGGACATATAAATTTTTAGTTTTACTTAGTGATATTAGAAGATCTGTGATACAGAACCAAATTTAATTCAATGCAGTGAATTGAAAAGAACAAAGAATGCATTTTCATGTCTTTAACAGAAGTTCAACATAACATAAAACTGAAACGAATGCTAAAAACAGAAATAAAAACCATTATTGTGTTAATTCATGTTTTTCATRTCTAAATATACTTCAGAAGAAATGGGCTAACTATTTTACAATATATTGGTCATCTTCATAATGCATGAAGCATAACAGAAGTATAAAATACAACTCAGCAGTAAATGATAATGCTTCTACTTGTCACTGGGAAAGAAAATTATTTACTGATTAACTAGTTACAGAATCTTGTCTTTTATTCCATGTCAATGGCATGAGTCACTGTCACTGATATTTAGAGGAATTATTTTYGGAACTTGAGCTTTTCCTAAGGAGTAAAATTTTCCTTGGAGCTATAGAATCATAAGATAATAAAATATTGTGAGTTAGAAGGAACTCACTCATAGTGACCATTGAAGTCATACTGCTGCCCCTTCACAGGACAGCCTAAAGAATCACATCATGTGCTGAGAGCATTGTCCAAACATCTCTTGACCTTTGTCAGGCTCAGGACCATTAACGCTTCCYTGGGGAGTCTATTCCAATGCTCAACTACCCTTTGAATGAAGAACTTTTTCTAATATTSAACCTAAACCTCCCCTGACACAACTTCAAGCCATTCCCTCATGTTCTGTCACTGATAACGACAGAGATCAGTGTCTGCCACTTCTCCTCCGCTCAAGGAATTTGTAACTGCAGTGAGGTCTCCCCTCAGTCTCCTCCAGKCTGAACTGACCAAGTGACCTCAGTGGCTCCTTGTAAGGTGTCTKCACCATCTTCATAACCCTCTTTTGGATGGTCTCTAACAACTTTATATCTTTCTTATACTCTGGTGCCCAAAACTGCCCCCAGCACCTGAGGTGAGGCTGCCCCAGGTCAGAGCAGAGTGGGACAATTCCCTCCCCTGCCCGGCTGGCGATGCTGTGCCTGATGCCCCCAGGACAGGGTTGGCCCTCCTGGCTGCCAGGGCACTRCTGGCTCAGATTCAACTTGCCGTTCACCAGGACCCCCAGGTCCCTTTCCCAGCACTGCTTTCCATCATCTTGTTCCTCAGTCTGTCCCTACAGCCAGGGTTACCCCCCAGGTGCAGAATCCAATACTTTTCTTTGTTGAAATTTACATGGTTGGTGAGTGCCCACGCTTCTGATTTGTTAAGATCTCTCTGAAGGGCCTCCCTGTCTTTGAGGGAGTCAGCAGCTCCTCCTGTATTTATATAATACATGAATTTGCTCCATGTGTCATCCAGCCCTGTGTCCAAGTCATTTATGAAGATGTGGAAGAGCACAGAGGATTGAGCTCTGAGGAGCCCCACTAGTGACAGGTCCCCAGTCTGATGTCACTCCATTCATTCCCTGTTACCCTTTGTGCCCAACGGTGAGCCAGTTGCTCATCCACCCATGTGTTCATCCAGCTGCGTGCTGGACATTTATTCCAGAAGGACAGTGTGAGAGACAGTATGGAAATCTTTACTGAAAGATTACATCAACATCCAAAAAGATTATAGCAACTGGCTTCCCTTGATCAACTAGATGGCTAATATTTTTATAAAAGAAAATTAAGTTTGACAAGCAGGACGTTGCCATTATGAAGCCATGCTGTCTGTGAATGATGATTGGATTGTCCTTCAGGTGTTTTTTAATACCTCAAAAAAAAAAACCACCTAAATTTGTACTTCCTTTATAAGTACTGATGCTTTCTCATTGCAGGGAAGAGGGAATGTTGGGGGTTGGGGTTTTTTGCTTTTGATGTTGCTTTTATAGTAAGTATGTGGAAAAGTCTTCACACCTCAAAAAATGAAGGGACAAATATAGAAAGATAATGAATCTCTCAGTGTGATTTATGTCCTGCTCAAAGGGTTTTTTAAAATTATTTTTTTTATTGATTTTTCAGCTGTGTCTGCAGATTACAGTGAATTAATTGCAAACATCAGCTCAGAATTGCTCCATATTTATGACAGATTCATCTGGGTTGCAGTCCATTAGTAATTAAGTATTAAGCACAGCGCTAATTCCGCTTGAGCACATATAGCTGATAGACCATAATCCTACACATGAATCACAGGGATGTTATATGAAAAGAGGTTAGAGTTTATCTCACTAYAGAATGAAAAAGTATAATGGTATTTTTTTTTTTCTGACAATAGAAAGTATAGAAGCAGTTTGTATGAAACAAAACAAAGAAAAAAAMCCAAAAATGTTACTTGCAAATTCTAAGCTARTCAGAAACAGTCTCAATCCTTCATGTGAGGGGTAGAATCTAACGGAGCCTGCAGTGTTTATCACCGTTATTTGACCACAAGTATTCAACAGTTTCATTCACTCAGCAGTTACAGATGGTAAAGAAGTTTAGCTTTTACTTTATAAATAGAACTGGGGAGTGATGGGTTATATTATACATTATTGGACTTGAACAGGGGTATCAAATCGGGAGCTATCTCTCATCCCTGTGATGAAGATACTGGAGTCTAGATGACTGGGTAACATTGTCTTCAGATTTCCTAAGAYATTTAGTTCCCTTGAGTATACCCTGCAACAGATTTCTTGAGATATTCCTCCAACTTTTGTGAAATATTTCCAGGCCCCAATGTAAAACTGGAATAGTTTTTGTCAGAAGTAATTGCAGTGGAAGTACTTTTTAAATAAATCAATTCTCTTTCTTGCTCTAAGAATCTTAAACACTGCAATTTGTCTCCTCTTAATCAAAACTAGTCAGTATACCTTTGTTTAAGSTGGTTGCCAAACTGTATACTATACCCATAAACTTGTAGAACTCCAAAAATATTCCATGGTACCTCTGTGACATCCCCAGATTTCATAAGAAGTGAAGTGTATATATTTTGGACTATTGTTTCAGAGCTAGCATCTACTTTTTCCAGAATAAATCATAAAATCTCCAGTTTGTTTTATTCATTTAAATATCAAGAAGTTTCCTAAATTATTAGTTTATGCTTTCACTCAGACTTCAGTAGAAATGGCAATGTTAAGCTTGCTTCACTGGCAATGCATAACTAAAATCTTGATAATAGGGAGGAAAGAACCCTAATTATGTCTGCTAGGATAGCATAAAATTCAGCCAAGCAAAACACTAACAGTGAGGTTAMATTTTCTTTTTTTAAGAGTACATATGCAATTGAAAAAAAATTAACATATTAGTGTTTTAGATATATTGACTAGAGGAGAGGAAAATAAAAAAAATAATCCACTGGATTATTCCCAGTGTAAATCCACAGAGTAATTTCTACTAATCTACCCAWGTTAGCTGGAGCTGTCATAATCAGTTAGCAGCTGCTGGACTGTTTTGAAAAGCCAAAGAAGACACAAAACACCAGTGTTTAAAGGGTAAAAAATAGGAGCTGGACTGAACACAAAGAAGTAGAAGATGGAAACAAAGTAAAATCAGCAGATTTCAACTGACTTGAAAAGCAGSTATTGTTAAAGCCAATAAAACAATTTGGAATTTTGGCTATTATTTCAGTTAAATTTTTAATAAACTTTTAATTTCCTTTCATTATATGGTTATTTCCCACTATTTCACAGCTAAGCCACATGGTGCATACTTTGTACAGGCATTTTCCTTTCAGGCCATTCTGAATATGGTTTCCTGACAGAAAAATATTTTGAAGAAAATTATTCTCTCTGCAGTGTTTTAGTCTCTAGCTCCTTTCTGAGATCATAATAGAGGTGTCAGTTGGGATTGTGGTTCTTGTGAATGTAAAGCATTGTGCATTGAAGTGTAACGAATTTATTCATGTAATAGATTCTGTATTGGCTGGTACAATTGTTTTCTGCTTGGTTCTACTATGAAGCTGCAACTTCAGGCAAAAAATTGTGTGTCCAAATATCARTCACTGGAGCCACATTTATTATCAGATGAGGGAAATTTTCCAGGATTCTTCAAAGAGTATGGCATGCTCCTACCAGAGCTGAATGAAGTCCTACCAGAAACTGTGCATCACAACTGGATATTTCACAGACCTTKTACAGAAGCAAGCAGCAGAGAAAGCTGATGAGAGTATTTCATACCCTTCTGTAAACAAAGCATTTCTGATAGCGATCCATTAAATTAGGTCTAGACTATGCAGAGCAGATAAACTCACAGTCCATAGTGGTGGACACCAGTGATTAGTTTATGAAACTTACACTTCAAGATAATTAACTTAAATGGATTGGTAAAGCATAGCTATATATGCATATATTCTCTTTTAAATCAGAGATTAGTGGTTAGTTAGCTAAAGTAGAAAATGATCTGTTTACTTTAAAGTGATACAGATAGAAAGAAAATGGGAAAACTACTGTGTTCTCAAAATATTTTGACAAAAATACTTATTGGCATTAAAATTAACATTGATTTTATTCTGCTCTTTCTGGGAAGATATTTTGAGACTCTATTTTTTATTAGACTGTTTATGTATACTCTCAAATCTCTTTCCCACCAGGTGTGTGAAAACTTTTTAAATACGTAACAATGCAATAAACAACTGAACAAACTCTCAGTGCATGTTTTACCCTGCCAGAGACATGAACTGCAATTACATATAYCGTGAGTTTTGTTACTTTGTTGTTACTTTGTTCAGTTGCAAAAGCATTTTTGGGGTTTTTCTCTCTTTCTGTTTACTGATGCTTTTAGACACTGAAAATAGACGATGTACAGAAAGAGGTCAAAATTGACAGCAAAACTGAATCAGGGCTTCTCATGCCAATGAAATAATAAAAACCAGCACTGTTCTTACAGCAACAATAATGAATATAAATAGACAAAGGCTCTGAACAGCTACTGGAAGAAAGTGAATAAGGCATCCATTTCAAGAAAAAAATCTTTTCCTGCCATCATGGATAGCTTTGTGAACTGGATAAATTAGGATGCCCTTTAAACAATTTTCATGCTTTGAAAAATGTCTGTGAGAGACAGGTCTTCCTTATTTTTCTATAAGGAATCAGACTTAATAGGTTGAATTTTACTTGTAATTTCTACACTTTTGTTTCTCATGTCTATCATTCCCAGATAAAATCTGTTATCTCATCTTAGACATACTTAAATACTTAATATAAGTGCTTTTTTCCCTCCCTGGATTTATTGTCTCAAGCACACATATCCCTGTATCTCTAGAGATAACTTTAGCAGAGTGCAAACATCATCCAAATAATTGTCATTAGATAATAAAGATTTGTCCAATTCTTTTCTCTTTAAAATTAAGTCTGTCAGTAAATGTGTAGATCTGCATCAAAGTAATTTAATGGGATAACTTTATCTGATTTTCTCCCATGTAAAATGCTGGAATATATACTATTTTTAAAGAGAGATCAAAAAAAAGCAAGTTTCTTTGCCTTTGTGATTGATAGCATCTTCTAAACCCACAAGTTTAAAAGTCATTTAATAAGTGTCATATCAATTTCATTTCAAGAGATTAGTAGATTTTTGTCTGTCACTAAGTGATTCTATGGACCTAATGTAGTTTGTATCACATCTGTTTGAAACTCAGTAGAGAAATATCATGCCTTTAATTGAAACTATTTGGATATAATTATATCCTTTTCTGGAATAAAAAAATAGCAATTTGTTATGATACAGATGAATATCATCATGCTAAAAGAGAACAATTATTCTGGTCAATATACAATATTTGGATTCATAGGGAGGTCTTAATCTGAATTAAAAAAACATATCTCAGAGTTCAAATTTCAAGAGGTGGAAGAGATGGAAAAGGAAGAAAGAGCAAAATGGAAATAAAATTTYCTTGCTAAGTCATAAAAACAAAATATCATTTAATTTCTCTTTTGTTAGATTCTCTCATTTATTACACTTCAGTCTGTGAAGATTTGTCTAGCTGCAGGCATCTTGTGTTCTGCAAAACAAAGCTTATACAGATTTCTACAATAATCTGTATTTTGAAAATTCTCTTAGGAAATTTTAAATTATTTTTAAGACCTCAGCTACATAAACTTGCGAAAGGAGTGAGCAAAGACTTTAAATATAAACATGCATGAGAATTTCTTTCTGGTTCCATTTTACCTAATCTGTTTTTCAGGAATAAATAATACACACCTAAGGCATAGCTTTCACAAGATGCATTACATCACTAGTACATAGCATTTAGAAGTTCAGTCAATCCAACTTCATTTAAATTTCTAAAAAGCATTAATATTTTGTATATTCAGAGAGTAACCTCATACTGCTCTGATATCCTTTGAATCAAATATTTCTGTCATCAATGAGAAGTGCAAATTCAAAATAAACAAATAAAGCTGGTGGCATGGTAAACATCTGAAATTTATGTAAAGTATGATCCAGATCTGTTCCAAGGATAGCAACTGACAATTTCAGYGGAACAGAAAGGAAAGACAAGGTCTCTCCAGATTATATGTTTTGTGTCTTAACTGTAATAAAGTGGATGAAGATTTATGCAACTTTAGACCCTTTGCTACGGCACTGACACCAGCAGCATATCYAAAGCATAGATAATGTCTATTTATCTCCAAAAAGATAACAGGTACATTAAAGATGGTTCCAAAATTTTTACTATATTTCACTGCACCTCATCTATTAAGTTTACAAGGACAGAGATAATAAAACCATGATAGAGATAATAAACCATGGTAGAAAATACAGTTTAAAGATGTGTTTGTAGTTTGTCATATAATTACTGTGTAATTCAGCTCAAAAGTGTAAACCTGCTCAGCAAAGCTGCTCAGCTGCAACGTGTGCRTTTTTCTGGCTGAAGAATTTTAGGATAAGTGGAACTCCTCTGAGGAAAATGAAAGATTGCTTAATTCTCAAGAGTAACTACACTTGTTTAACTGAGAGAATTTTCTATAGCTCAGTGGRGATCTGTGTCCCTGATCCAAAGCTCTAAATTTATGGGTGACAGAATGAGATTTCCAGGAGACTGTAGTGTTTATTCCATATAGGTGTCTACTAAAGGTTACTTGATTAAATAATCTGGAAGGAAAGGATATTAAAGAGAAGTGKTAAAATACATTTTTTAAATATTCATGTTCTGTTTAGCTCATAATTTTTTGTTTTCACTTTTAAAAACAACAGAAAAAATGTTAGCTTAATACATGACATTCTAATAAAATAAGACTTAGGAGAATATTATGATTTTGACAGCTCTTGCTGTGTTATTTACACTGCAAGACTCAACCAAGCAGGGCATCAAACAAATATATAAACAAAGGAATCTTATGAAAACAGCAAAAAAAGAAAAATGAAACTGAAGCTACTCATGGAGCAATACCAGCTTTGCTTTACCTAGGAGTTACACACCTAAATGCTGAGTAACCCAGAAATATAGTGTGATGAAAGAAAATAAATTCTGGTCTTACTAACAACTCTTTTGCTCTAAAACTGCAGTGATTTATTTGCTGATGATAATATAAGATTCAAAAGTATTAGTGTTTTAGAAACTTGAACTAATCCTTAGTCACAAAGCAATGTTGCAAATAACTGCATATCATTTTTAGGAAAAATAAATTTGTAAGACAGATGTCTGCTATGATATACCATCGCCATTTTAAAAATACTACGTTTCATCCTACTAACCGTATCAATGGCAAGTTACACGTGCCTACACATGGGGGAAACACAACAGACAGACMCTAGAAGAGCACTACAGAGAGACTGAGATTGTAAAATGGATTAGAACAAAACTAGTGTTTACAGGATCGGAAAACTTTTAAGTAATTAAGAGTAATTTTCACCAATTTTCTCTGCCTACTAAGAAACTGAAATACAAACTATAGTACACATACTGTTCCACTTTAAACTTTTTTTCTGGTCTTCCAGGATATTTTCAGGAATTATTTGGATTGGGGGATTTTATTTGTTGGGATTTTTTTTAAGGCAGCAAAAGAAGGTTAAGAAGAACATGAAAGAGGCATTTCTGTTTATAGA